>NC_056741.1:989173023-989365523 GCF_019279795.1 Protopterus annectens | reverse complement strand
GTGCCATTGCTAAATATGGAATGCTTCATTTTTATAATCCACTTCTACATTTTGTGAACTTGTAAAAGCTCTCATGATTGAATTTACTGATAAATGATTGGCTACTTGTTGCTACCCTATTGAATCTAAATATTTAGTGACTGCCTGCAGTTTATCTCTAAGGAAATAAATAGTTTTAGTTTACACTGCTTACAAGTTACCATCTTAGCAGTGCCTTGGGAACTTTGTTTCTTTTTTATTTATTGATTTTTATGAAATTTTGTATTTTAATTTGTATTTGAAAGTCTATTGCCAGGAGCCCAGATGACAGGAAACAGATAAAACAAAACAATTTTCCACAGCACCAAATACATCTGTCAACCTGTGAATCTGTCACGATGATGTTCTGACCCTCACTTTCCCTGTGCAGGTACATTGGTGACCATCTCTCAATGGCACAAGACACATTTCAGATACTGACTTGGCAGCCATATGGAAGCTATGAGTAAGAAAAGAAACAGGTTTGTGGTATTGGAATTCCAGTGTCAGGTAGATTTTTTTTCCCCTGAAAGTCATCTCTAATCTTTATACAAAAGCAGTGACAGCTGCAGATCTAGTAGTAGCACAAACACATTCCCCATATTTGATAAAAGACTGTGACTCTCCATGTATATTGTGCAATATACACAGTCCAATAAAGCCCCCATCCTTTCTCCATCATAGGAAGCATTATCAGCAGTACCACAAACTACATTGGCTATGTGACAAGCTAGACTAGTGGTGCCTATTGTCAGTCTATGAATGGTTCTTCTTAACCTTGTCAGTTCTAGGATGTTGTGCAGACTGTTGCCCCATGGGACTGAAATAGCATCTGCTATTTCTGTATCATTCCCCACTGCTTCACATTCATAAGGTTTATATACTCATTAGGCAGTTTGGTCAGCTGGCTCTGGCATTTCTGAATCCTTCTACATTGCCTCACATTCCCAAGATTTACTGTACTAGACATTCACTCAGCTGCCTGACAGTTGAGTACAAGTGTGCTATTGTGCTCTTTTGATGTGCTACCATACTGTGCAGCAGTAAGGAATTGTAATCCACCTCTTCAGTGAAGTTGGCATTCCCAGTGTGCCCAACATATGCTTTTGCCATGACACATTGTGCACTAACATATCCATGAATATGCTTGTTGTGTAATCTATAGGGTATAGCTTCACATGATAATGCCCCAACTGCAGGTAATTGCATGACAGATGGTACACTTTCCAAAGAACTCAGTCTGAGGAAAGGCTTCAAGGAAGCTGGTTGTTGATTATCAATGTCCATGTTACTCTCTAATCATAATGACAAACAACCATGTGCCACATTGTGTCAGAAGTGGTGAAGTAAATTAACAGTAATGAAAAAAAATGGATGGATGGATGGATGGATGGATAGATGGATTCAAGAATTTCTATAAGATGTATGGAAATATAAGTCACCATAGGGAAATCATCTAAATTCAAGTTGAGGGATCCCCTTGTTCAAGCATTTAGCAAAGAAATATGATATTTGGATCCAGAAATTTGATGAATGACCTGTGCGAGTGGAATAACTCAGAAACATGAAAGGTGCACTGTGCCACACAAGTTTGCATATTGCTGGTAAACAATTCTTGCAAGTATTTTATGCTTTCACTTTTCTTGAAGGAAGAAAAGCTAAAACTGGATAAATTAAACTGAAACCCACAATCTTGTACAAGTACAGAAAGAATCTGTTACATATTCCCACTTGTTTTTTTTTACAAGACACATGGAGCAGATGCTTGTGATACTAAGCAGAAACCTTGGTCCAAAGACTGAAATTTGTTCCATTGCAGATATTCAGTTTAAAACTGTTTGGAGTATTATTTATTAAATTTTATTTTTATTTATTTTATATGTATTAATTGAGGTAGGGCACTGATTACAGATACACAACTTCAGTTTCAACTCATGTTAATTATATTTGCATGAGGCATGGTATAAAATGCCTTGGCAATGTCAAGGTGTACTCGGTGGATGGTTTATCCTCAGTCTACAGCTTGAAAAACCCTCTCAAAGATGTTCACAAGATTCATTAGACACAATTACCCTTGACAAACTCAAACTGCTGGCGATCAAATCTGATAAGATTTTTGATATGATAGTTAATTAGACCAGTTATAATATGTTCCATGGCTTTACATATAAGACTTGTTATGCTAATAGGTCTGTAATTCTTAGAGTCAGAGATTGGATCACTCTTGTGAAGTGTCATCACAACAGCTGTGTCCCACTGTAATGGGACAAAGATAGTTGCTAGGCTTGGATTAAAGAATCTGAGTAGTGGAAGAAGAACTTCTTCTTCTTCTTCTTTCGGCTTTTTCCCGGTTAGGGGTCGCCAAAGCGGATCACCTTGTCTGCACATTGATTGGCAGTGGAGTTTTATGGTGTCGAGTTACCAGCCCAGCGCCCAACCTTCTACAGAAGGCACACACACACACACCTAGGGCCAATTTAGAGTGTCCAATCCACCTGCAGCATGTCTTTGGGATGTGGGAGGAAACCGGAGCACCCGGAGGAAACCCACGCGACCACAGGGAGGACATGCAGACTCTGCACAGAAGGCACCCCAGCCGAGGATTGAACCGGAGAACCTCTTGCTGTGAGGCAGCAATGCTAACCACTGCACCACCGTGGAAGAAGAACAGCAACAAAAAAAGAAATAGATGATTTTGGCTTCTGCAGTTAGTCTGTAGTCATGGGATGCCTTCATCTGTGTATTCATGAGTGCCTTCACCACCATACAGTACTCATACTTGTTTGATTAAAGGGTCCTCAGTGTGGATCAGTGTGTATATTGAACATAGTCAGCCACTGTAGCTGGACAGCATGTGCATATAAGTTACTGAGCATGTGCGAGATCAGTGCCATTTTGTGTAGTCAGTCAATGTGAATGTAAGCTTGAATGGAGACATGCATGTGAATCTTTTAGAAGTAACAAGTCCATCAGTAAGCTTATGAAATTTGAAGTATTTGTACAAGTCACAACTCCTGATGTATGTTTGTATAATAAAATACTTGAATGCATTCTGTGACTCAGTGTCTCATTTGAATACACAAGATATGCAACATGGTATCAGAATGTGATCCAAAGCTGAAGCAGCTCGCAAGCCAAGAGTTAGAAGTGGAATAATATCCAGAAGTGAACTCACAAACAGGTTAGCATTTCTAAGAAGGTACTTAAATTCATTTCAAATGATTTTCAGTCACCAAATATGTGGCATAGCATTCAAATTTTTCAAAATAATTACTAAGATATGCAAAATGTCCAAAATATTGACATAGTGATTAAAGTGTTTGAAATAATCTCTGAAGTGTTTAAAATGTTTGAAAATGCTAAAATGTCCAAACTTTTTTCATAATGTCTGACATTTTCACAGTAATGAAGACTTTTTGAAGTGTCTGAACTGTCTGGAGTGTTCCAGGTATTTGCAGTGTTAAAATAAAGCATTTTCAGAGAGATTGTTGTGTACTTGTGCATAATTACAAGTACCAAGTCTATACTTAATTTCAAAAGAAATTTGTTGTTATGGCAGAGGGATTTCACAGATCTGAACCACTGATGTTTGATGATAATATTGCAGAGAATTTGTGAGTTTTTGAGCAAGAATATGATCTTTTCATAAAGGCTGCATTTTCTGATAAAGATGCACATACAAAAGCATTTGTGCTTCTCGGTTTAGCTGGCTCAGAGACCACTGAGTGAGAACATTTGTTTCTGTGTGCACCTGCTGTGTATGCAGGGGAGGGGGAGAATTGCCATATTGTGATACAGGCTGAAACGCAGGAAGAAACTGAGTGCATAAAACACACACTCTCCATACAATACACATCACTGCCTTGCCCTAAATACTCTCTAATGGTTAGAATTCTCCCATCTTCTACTGCTGTTACAACTTCAAATGTTACACTTCATTCTTTACAAACCTTCATCCTGCCCTGCTCTCTCATCCTTCATCTCTATCTACATTCCTCCACGTACTGTCCGTACCTCTAATCAGCAATCACTACAAATCTACCAACCCAAAAAAATAGCTGACAAACTCCTATATAAACACTGCATCGCCCAAGCTTGGAACAAACTCCCAAGAGACATTTGTTCCATCATTCACCCATCCCACTTTAAAGAAAAACTCAAACGTCATCTACTCAACTCCAAAATATGTCCTTGTCAAGCCCCTACTTAAGTTCCCCACAACCCTACTATATACCTTTTCAGTCCCTCCACATACAGCTAAGTACTCCACTATTGTGGATACCTATTAAACTCCACAGTCAATACTGTTAGACTTAACTCTCTTTGTAAATACGTAAATATTTTTTTAGTCCCTAAAAATTTAGATATGCATATATCATGTGTTTGCATTTCTGCTTTGTCTCTCTACCATTCTTGTATAATGGATTTTGACCTTATTTTTGGCTCTAACATTTGATTCTCTGTAAACTGTGTTTTTTTTTTTTTTGAGCTTTTCTCCATGGGTCTCCACTGAAAATGGGCCACAAGCCCAGCTGGACCGACCCAGTTAACAAATGTCAATAAAAATAAATAAATACATTTTGTGAAATGTGTAACCATCAAATGAATATTACAATGGAAAGGCATAAATTTTACACAAGAAATCAAAAGCCTGATAAAACTATTACAGCATATATTGCCAACTTAAGAAATAAATACATGTAGATATGGTGATTTAAGAGATGAGTTCATAAAAGACCGTCTTGTATGTGGTGTTAATAATGATGCAGTGAGATAGATTTTGCTTTGAGATAATGAATTAACATTGAGCAAAGCCATTGAGATTTGCCAAATACATGAGATTACAGAAAAGCATATGAATAGGCTTACAAATGAGAAAAGCATGTGTGCAGTATCTGCTGTACACTGTCAGAAGTAGAAAGTTAAGATGAAAAAGAAATATAAACTGGGAGACAGTGCCACACCCAACCCCATTATTAACTATTGCAATTGTGGAGGCAGTCATGAACCTAAATGGGAAAAGTGTTTAGCTTTTGGTCAGCAATGTCGCTAATGTAAATGTGGAATCATTTCAAAAGGCTTTGCGTGTCTAAAGTGTCACAGATTTATGTTAAAAGAGAGTATCTGAAGAAGCAAATAGATCAAATAGAGACCATAGCAAACTTTCTCTGTTGATGGTGTCTCTGTGATTGATGAAATAGTTAATACAATAGACTATCAGTTGTACACAAAAGCTGAAATATTTTGTACTGTACAAAGTAATGGGAAACATGTAAAGCTTAAAGTAGACATTGGATCTAAGTGCAATGTTATATCAGCACAAATGTTTGCTAAAGTAAAAACAGGTGAGAAACTTGTTTCAGCAAAGTGTTGCAAAACTAGTTGCTTATGGCGGTGAAGGGATTCAAACTGATGGTGCAGTAGTTCTTTCATGCCATTCTGCTGGAAACAGCCATGACCTTCAGTTTTAAGCAGTCAAAAGACATGTGCAGTCACTGTTAGGCATCAAAGATAGTCTGAAAATGGGACGTAAAGAGGTTCACCATATAAGTATGAATAACAACAATAGCTTTACACCAATTATTTTTAGTGAATATGATGATATTTTTAAGGACAAGCTTGGTAAACTTCCAGTCACATATTCTATAAAGTTAAACCATGAAGAAAGTCCAGTTGTTATACCTGCACTGAAGATTCCAGTAGCAATGCAGAGTAAAGCAAAAGCAGAACTAGACAAAATGTTGAATTTAGTTATCTTATTCCAGCACAAGAACAAACAGAATAGGTATCCTCCATGGTCATAGCTTGTAAGAAAAGCTCAGATGATATTCGAATATTCGAATATGTATTGATCCAAGAGACTTAAACAAAGCACTTAAGTGTCCTCATCATCCAATGCGTACAGCAGAAGAAGTAACCACTCTCATATCAAATTGCACTGTTTTTCAGTCTTAGATGCAAAGAGCTCTTTTTGGCAAATTTATCTGGATTGCAGATTTTTACTGTTAACTACATTCAGTGCACCATTTGGTAGATACAGAGTTTTAAGAATGACATTTTAAATCAATTCTGCCAGTGAGGCATTTCAACATGCCATGTAACAAATATTCTCTGGTTATCCATGTGATATTATAGGAGACGACATGACTTTGGAGGGAATGATGAAGATAAACATGATAGAAATCTCAGAAAGTTCTAGACCGTACATGTGAAGTAAATCTTAAACTGAATCCTCAGAAATGTAAATTAAAACTGAAAGAAGTTACTTATGTGGGACATTTATTTATCAGTTCTGGCTTATAACCAGATCCGTCTAAGCAAACAACAATTGCTGAAATGCCAATTCAAAAAAATATAACATCTTTACAACGTTTTCTAGGTATGGTCAACTATTTAGGAAAGTTCATCCCAGGCTCGAGTGAGCTTTCTACACCATTACATGAGACACGCAAAAATGTGAACTGGTCCTGAATGGAAAAACACCAAAGACCATTTGATATTCTAAAGCAGAAAATTGACAGTCCACCCACATTGCGATATTATGATGTTCACAAACCTGTAACCCTTTCTTGTGATGTTTTAAAATACAGCCTTGGTGCAGCATGTCTTCAGGAAGGCACACCAGTAGCCTTTGTGTCAAGAACATTAATGCAGAGATGTATTATGCACAACTAGAGAAAGAACTTTTGACAGTAGTGTTCGCATGTTCAAAGTTGAATGATTGTGTTTATGGCAGACCTATTCAAATAGAGACATCACCAACCACTAGTGACAGTTTTGAAAAAGCCAATGCATACAGCTTCAGCTTGCTTACAACGCAAGATGTTAAAATCGCAAAAGTACAATTTCAATATTGTTTACAAAAATGGTAAATACATGTACCTTGCTGATGCTTTGTCATGTGTACCCATGAAGTCATAGAAGTCAGAAACTTTTCATCATCATGTCTTGATGAACTTAAAAATCACACAGCTTCAGACCCAGTTCTCCAGAAGCTGAAAAACATTGTCAGTCAAGGATGGCCAACATGACAAACCAGTTTTGCACTTGACATTTTTGTATTTTCCTTACAGAGATAAATTCATGATGAAAGATGGAATCATCATGAAAGGTCCAAAATGGCAATTCCTACAGCATTACCACAGGAATATATCAGAATCTTGTATTGTGATCACCCAGGTACTGATTCAACCAAAAAAAGTCTAGAGGCATTGTATTTTTGCCTTCTATGTCCAAAGAGAGAGAGAGAGAATGAAACTCTAGCTTGTTCAATTTGCAACAGCACCAAACCACATCAACAAAAAGAACCACTTTAGCTACACTGAATTCCTAAATTACCATGGGTGATGGCTGCGACAGATATTTTTGAATAGAATGGTCAACATTACTTGATGTTAGTAGACTCTTACTCATATTGGTTTGAAATTGACCTAATTCCTAACTTGACATCCAGCATAGTCATTAGAAAAAATTGAAGAAACATTTTTCTGTCCATGGTAGTTTACACAAAGTCATGTCTGACAAAGGTGCACAGTTTACAAGTCAGCAGTTCAGGATATTTGATGAGTCTTGGGACTTTGTTCATATTACCAGTAGCCCTGACTATCCAGAAACCAATGTGCTAGCTGAATGTGCAATTCAAAGTGCAAAGTACTTGTTGGAGAAATCCAAGAGAGATGGTACTGATGTTTTCTTTAACTTACTTAATCTCAGAAACAATCCTCGAGACAACTTGCTTGGTTCAGCGCTCAGAGACGGATATCCAGACAGACACGAACAACTCTTGCGACCAGTAAACAATTGTTAGTACCAAAAGCAAAGAACAGTAGAGTGGTGAAGGCACAACTTTCAAGAAAATGTCAGTCAGAAAAGCTGTACTATGATAAGACCAGTAAATCCCTTTGACCATTACTACAAGGAGAAGTTAAGAATGCAGACATCCAAAGGATATGACCGAGTGGAAATTGTGAAGAACATTTGTGAAGAACCGAGATCTTACATCATACAATGGGAAGGAATAGATTTCAGTAGGAATTGTACACATAAGTTACCTGTCTCCAAAGCAGTGACACAGCAGATTGCCTGTGCCGACAACTCTAATTCCCAGACTGATTTGTCATCTGTTCAAATTTAAAAGGACAGTGTACTTTATTAAACAACTTTAATGTAAACCCTGATGTTCCAGTTTTGAAAGGAATCCTAAATACTGTCCCTGTTGCTAAACCCAGTCAGAATTTCTATGTAACAAGATCAGGTAGAATTTGCAAACTGAATCCTAAATACACAGCCCCCAGGATTCAGCAAGCTCTGCATGGCATACAGGAATAGTTTAAGAGGTGCTGCATGCAATATGGCCGACAAGTGATCCAGGAACAAGCTCCTGGGATGTGCAAGAGTGCTCCTACACTATTCCTGCACAGACACAGCTCTTCTGTGCTAATTACCCCATTTACTGGTGAAAAACATGCAAATGAGGTAAATTAGTGATCCAGGAAGGAGGCAGGCGTCTGTGCAAGAATAGTGTAACCTACAGAAATGTATTTGGTTACTAACCAAATACATTTCTGCAAATTGCAAAATGGAGGCATGACAGCTCGAAATAAAGCATGTATTCAATATAGTAGGTATGCCAATGGCCAAATATATGACCACTGGCATGGGAAATAGTTGCAAAATTGTAAAAAAAATTACTTTTATTTTTTTTTTGCTAATTTCAGCCGTTTAAGCATAGGGCAGCGGTGCTCAAATGGGATAGGCCCAAAAATAAGGAAAAACATTGGAAATAAGCTTTTAAAGCCAAATCAGCATTCTGCCATAATAGTCAGTGGCATGCATAAGACAACAATACCATGGAATAGTGGTTGCTAAGGGGGAAGGCTGAGTGTCAGTTTTGTAACCATTCATTAGCAGTCAGTTTTATGCAAATGAGGGGATTGATACTGAATCACAGATTTCCCCTCAGTGTTAGCTTGCACCCAACCGTGTAGGCACAGCAACACCATGGTATAAGCATAAGAGGTAGATGACCTCATAAGGGGGAGTGTCATGCATGTTGTAAGCTTATTGGAGCTCTGTGGCCTGTGTTTGCCCTTAGCTAAGCACAGCTAAGGAAGGGAGTGTGTCTGAGGCTGCCAAGCAGTGTTTACATTGCCTAAACTGGTGTGCACACCACTCACCGGGTTTTAAACAAAACAAAACAAAAAAAAAACAGGAAATAGCAGCTCTGTTCACATCTGAGCACTGAGTACGTGCGCCGCTCCTTGGGGCTTAAACGGGAAAGCAATGGGAAGGGAAAACAGCAATAGGAAGGCAATCCAGGAGAACTAGCATAGCTGGCAGGTAGAATGCATCAGAATAAGCCAAATACACATGCAGCAGCCCAGCACACTACTATAAACTATGCAAACACTTTGCAGACTGAATGCAGGGGAAACAGCAGTAGGAAGGCAATCCAGGAGAACTAGGATAGCTGGCAGGTGGAATGTATCAGAATCAGCCAAATACACATTCAGCAGCCCAGCACATTACTATAAAGTATGCAAACACCTTGCAGACTGGATGTAGGGGAAACTGCTTTAGGAAAGCAATTCTAGAGAACTAGCATAGCTGGCAGGTGGAATGTATAAAAATCAGCCAACTACACATGCAGCAGCCCAGCACACTACTGTAAACTATTCAAACACCCTACAGACTGGTATTTCCCACAAAATCTACACAACTGCTGTACACAGGCAGGGGATTTTTAACTGGCAAAACTAACTAAAAATGTTAGAGGCTGCTGTTGCTTTACTCCATTAATATGTGCTACAGACTGAGGGTGGTGAGGAGGTGAATGCTGACAACTGACATCCAGTGACAAGGAGGAGAAGAGTGAACAGACCCAGGGGCTACATGAGCTGGAGATAGTGGGGCACTTTCGGGTGGACAGGGATATTCTACAGCAAATCGTTGAGCTGTGCCGGGCAAGCCTCACACACAGAACTATTAGAGGGCAACCCATTCCAGTGGATACTGAGGTATGTCTAGGTTAAGAATACTAGACACAGGTACCTTCCAAAGACCAACTTCTGATATAATGGGAGTCTCACAGGCATCAGTATCCAGGCTACTCCACCAGTTACCAAGACAAATGGTTCGCTTGGAGAAACCAAATGAGGGCCCAGGACTGAGTATGAAATATCCAAACAGTTTATTCGATAGCAAAGACACAGAATCACTTGATAGCAAACACACAAAATCACTTTAACGCTAAACACATAAAATACGTTTTCGAATGTCTTCTTCAGAAGGCAAATAGTGAGTGAATGTTACAACACGTCTTATATAGGCTATTCTAAATCAGTTAAAAACAATTATTCAATTAAAATTATTCAATACAAACCCACTCAAGTGAATAATAAGGTAAAAAGTTTTGGTACCTTACTAGACCTGTTTGTAAAAAGGTTACAAATACACAAATGAACAATTAACAAATAATGTTGTGAGTGGAATAAAACTTCAAGATTAAAAAGTCCTAAAATGTTCTCTTATGTAATAAAATATATATGTTTGTATATATAAAAAATAAATAAATATTCTTGTGATACAGAGAATTGTTGTATAATTAATATACTGCACTAAGGGAAAAAATGTATGTTGTAGTTGTATACTGCCATCTGCTGGAAATTCATGATATTGTAATGTTATAATTTTGCAGCTCTTAACTTAAGAACAGGAAGAAGGGATAGCATGTCGTTCAGACCAGGGCTTTTTGTAGCTTCCAAAATGATCTGCCAATATAACTCCCTCTATTCTAACTTAGCTTCCCACATACCACCCCTAACTTCCTTGGGAACAACTTCCAAAACAAAGAAGTTAAAGGAAGTTTGTTGACATGTTAATGTGTGACGAAATAATGCATTGTTCGCATTCTGCTTTTTAATTTCATAATAATGTTCATAAATTCTTAGATTTAACTTCCTCTCAGTCTTCCCTACATAAAATGAGTAACAATGATGGCAGATGGCTAAATAAACAACCCCATTGGGATTACAATTAGAAAAGTTAATACTTGTAATCTGCCTGTTTCTACTCGGAATATGTATACTGGAACTATTAACTATGTGTGGGTATTGAGAACAGGACCCACATTTGAAAGTTCCCACTCTTCCAGGTCCACTTCTAAAATTTGAACCCCCACCAAACTCAAATAATTTCTTCAAATTCAAATCCTTTCTGTATATAAATTTTAAGGGTTGTCCGTGTATATAATCTAGGTCAGAAATTTGTCTAAATCTGTCCCATTCCTTAGTAACAATCAGTTTAATAACACCTGAATCACCCATATAATCCATAATATATGCTTGCTCCCAACTGTTTGTAATATTCTGGTTTACCTTTGTGTTGGATTGGACAGGATCCTCCTGACCCAAAATAGGGGCAAACCTCCCCTTTCTTCCCTCTACAACTTCCTGGATAGTCTCACGAATTAAGTTGTCTGGATAACCTCTCTCCCTGAACATATCCATGACAAAGCCACAATCTTTTGTAAATTCTTCATTGTGTGATGTCATACGACTAGTAATAACCAATTGTCCTTTAAGTAAATTCTTCTTTTGGAAGAACGGATGACCACTGGTAAAATGAAGATAAGAGTTAGAAAAAGTTTTTTTCCTATGTATTTTTGAAGAGAAGGCATTGTCCAACTTGCTCAGAGAAATATCCAAATAAATCAATTCTAGACTGTTAAAGATGTATGTAAAATCCAAAAAATTAGTTGTTCCTTTGATATACATCAGAAAGTCAAAAAAATCTTTCCTGAGTATCTATCCAAAAGATGCAAATATCATCAAGAAACCATTTGTACAAACACCAACAACTGGCAAATTCACGGTTGTTGATAAATAAATTCTCTCACCAAGATAAAACAATATTCTCATATTGGGGGCACATTTTGCCCCCATTGCTATACCTCTTTCCTGCTTAAAAACTCCCCTTCGAAATACATAAAATTGTTTTTGAGTATAACCTCCATGAGAAAAAGACAGGTCCTAAAATCATCAGAAGAAAATGCCCCACTGTCTCTCATACTTTCCTTCAACCATAAAAGTCCTGTATCATGTGGTATAGAACCAAATAAATCAACAATATCCAAGGTCATAAAAAGTATGTTGGAACAAAACAATTTGGATTTCACTTGCCTGAGAAAATCCCATGAGTCTTTTAACACTGTGACTCCCTTATTAGAAAGATCTTTCAATTTTACATCCACATATTTGGCAAGAGGAGTGGTTATGGACCCTTCTGAGGAAACAATGAGCCATAAAGGAGGGTCTGAGGGGTCCTTGTGGACCTTCGGAATGCTAAATACTGAGGGTACCCTTGGATTTTTGTTAGACAAAAAATTAAACGTCTCAATGTCGATAGAACCTTCAAGTAATAAGTAATTTATTAAAATGTTAATCTTAGATTTGGATATATTAACCTCATTAATAGAGGCTCTAGAGTATTTTGAACAATCATATAATTATTTTTTTCATTTTAGATTCATAAAGAATAGCATCCATAAGTACTGTTCCACCCCCTTTGTCTGGTTGCATAATTCTTATAGTCTTATTATTCTTCAAGTCGTTCAATAGACAGTTCTCTTCCTTGGAAAGATTGGAATACACTCTGTGCTCATTTACAATGTTTCTAATTTCCCTTTCTAATAAATTTTCAAGATTTTTAAGTTGAGGATGAAGGGGAGGATTTATAGTACTTTTTTCTAAAACAGAGTGGGTACTCGTGTGCTGGGATTTGAATCATGAAACAATAATGCCAAATTCTGTTTCCTAAAAAAAAGTTTCAAATCCACGATAGCCCTTGGAATACTAACCTTCCTGGTGGGAATACATTTAAACCAGGTCTACAATATATAAGCTTTTTGGCATGTCTGATACATGTGTAACACTGTAGTAACAATACATAGCTAGGTAGGGGTTTGAAACATATTACTGACAGGTGTGTGTGTGTATGTGCATCTGCCAGCATCGTGTGTGGGTGGTGGTGTGATTGTATAATAGGATCCATTGTTGAGCAGATTTTGCTAAATTATTATATTGAGGACCTAGTATATGTCCCAATGTCCACATTACAAGACAATAGTTGTCAAACGCCATAGAGGTTGGTGTAGACAATCCACAGCTCTAATGCCATGTGCAATGACTATGTGACAGTATGGATTAGTGAACAATATAGGCAACTCTTCTAATACTCATAGACCACTGTCCACCCACAGATCATACACAAACACACTTGGCTAGGCAGCAAACACTACATCTGTAGTTCTCATGCTAATTGCCTCACAGACAGTACCCATGGTGTTATTGCAGTGGACTATATGCCTGTCAACCACAACAGTGCCACTGATATCAAAAAGTACTTTGATGTGTTACATCTCCTGACTGTATGTTATCCAGCAAGTAAAAGGACATGGCACCCTGTTCCATTCCTTCAGTAACTCAATCAATGTGCACAATGGTTCTTTTGCAATGTACACCACTGGACACCTGCAACAAATGCAGAGGCTGCAAATGTACCCCACAAAGATACTACCAGGCCTTACACACATTCCCTGTATGGACAGACTCCTGTAACTCCAATGAATCCTTGTATCATACTGTCTATGTAGGTGCAAACACTGCCTGAGTTACACAGCCATGTCTCACCAAACTGGGTCAGGAGTGCTACATCAGAAGATCAAATTCTGTCCATACAATATACCCCAGATACCTCAAGCACACGTCCACACTCCAAAGGACATGCTTGTGGGATAGGTTCACAACCCAGTCACTGTCTGTGGTATGGAATATAAATCACATACATGTGAAGTAATGCACATCACTGGCCATCCACAAAACACATCTGGATGAGTGGATGGGGAATACAATACCCACCCATGGGGATCACTCCAGTGAGTATACTCAGCCACACTGGGGACTTTTTTCATGTGGCCTGATGCCAGGGTATTTCTTTGGGCTAGCCTTGTAGAGTCTTCATGGCCATTCACCTACTACACACCAATGGATCTCAGTACTGCAAAATGTGTGTGTGTGTGTGTGTGTTTGATGAATACTCCCTGGCAGTGTGGTTATTGGCAAATGTCCAAACCACCATGTTTACCATTCTCCACTCTGACAGAGATATTGTTAATCACCATAAACCTATATACAACCCTCAGCCCTATAATCTGTGAGGCATATGCAATCAATGTTGTACAGACCTGTGAAATTCATGCAGATACAGCTGTACCTTGCCTGTGACATGGCTGATGTGTTACTGCACTGCCATACCCCTTGGGTTTGTTGCAGGGCCACATCCTGGTGACACACAGAGGCCTTGAACACAAACATGATACAGCATGTGAAAATACATTCACTCAGCATTAAGAATAGCAATAATGCATCATGGCTTAAACTGTACACACACACTCTGATGTGTATGATGTGTACCCCTTACAAATATCAGATGACAGCACCCTACACAGCATTACCTGCATACAATTTATGAAGTTCACCATGTGCATCAGACCCATATTTGCATGTCCCTGCATCGATGTTTTGGATGTCAGGGATCTGGCACAGTTTTCTTCATATGCACAGGGTGCTGTGTAGTTTTGCCAGAGCCCTAGGCTGTGCCATTTGGTTGACAGTATGGGTGTGTGTTTGAGGTATGGGAATGCCATGGCCAGTGCAGGTGTAGTGCATGTGTGTGGAGGTGAGTTTATTGTGATTGTGATCTGGTGTGTGTGTGTGTGTGTGTGTGTGTGTGTGTGTGTGTGTGTGTGTGTGTGTGTGTGTGTGTGTGTGTGTGTGTGTGTGTGTGTGTATGCACCCAGACACACCATGTGGCTGCCCTACACTGATATTTTCTGGACAACTGTGGCCCATACATGACAGGGTGTACAGTTCACCACCTCTGGCCATGGACAAGGGAACTGGATCTGCCAAGAGTATCACAGGCACTACCACTGACAAGCCCGGAAATAGTATTGCTCCCTGATGATGACATATGTCTGCTGTATCTGTGCCCCTGTTGGGATCATCCAGGACCACGTACCCATGGCCTGTGATGTCTTGGCATGGACATCACACTATCCTCACTAGAGCTCGTGTTACTTCCCATATGGGAGCATGATGGTGTATCGCCACGTGCACACCCAGATGATTGTGTTTCTGAGATAACTTCACATGGCCCCTGCCTCTTGTCTGCCATATGTTCAAGCACAGATACTCCATGGTGGAAGAGTGCCACGACCTAACCCCACAATCTATCTGCGATCTCATTGCCCTCACATATGGCTACAAAGATTTTGTGAAAGTCACCACAGGCACCAGGGAGATGTTCTTCCACCAGCCTGCACACTTGATTGGTGTTACATTCATTACATGTCTGTGCGTCCATTATGGACCAAAACATGCGCTTGGTTACAGCAGCTGTGGCACTTCCAGCATAGGGTGGACAGGCAGCCATTCTCCTCCAAGCACCCCTGCCTACCTGTGTGGGACTTCACCAGTACTCCAACTATGGCCATTGCCTGGGCACTCACTTGTCAAAGTCACCACACTTGAATGTTCTGTGCATCCATCCAGCTGTCCTTCTATTATGGCCACTGGTGATGGGGAATGGATGGTCACTGTGACTGTGTGTGTGGATGGGATTGATATAGGTGGGATGCAGCCTCTGACAACCCCACCTCTGCCTCACTATGGGTATCAGCATGGTCAGAGTTACCAAGCAAAGTAATATCACTTACCCAGTGGGAGGAACTGCAACCACCATGGCCACCTATGAGAAAAAGACAACATATGTAGATTACTGTTAGCTCACACACTCACACACACACTCTCACACATAGTCACCCACTCACACACACAGACACACACACACACACACACACACACACACACATGTGAGGTGTCCCAGAGGTATTCTACAGACCTCACATTAGGCAACAGACAACAGTCATGGCACACACTCAGACTGAAACAGACACACTCTGGACTGGTCCTCAGCATCATGCAGTGCATACCTTTCAACTTACCGTAACTACAGATTTACACTACTTGGATATGTGAGTGTTTTTATTTGGTGGTGAGCCTCCACCAACAACACACTGCACCCATGTAAACATTACTGCTGTTCATCTGTATAGCACTGTGGCCAAACCTACAGAACATACTGACCAACTGTACAGAGTTTCAGGGAATATCTACAAATGTGGTTCATCTTTCCTGTCTGCTGCTCATACCACCTATGCGTGCCTGATACATTACTGGTTGGTCCAGTGAATTGCTGACCTTACTTAATGTCATACTGTGATATGGAGATGGCATAACCTGCAGTACATGTATGTGAAAACAAGGGTGGTTACTGAAACAACTTCCTAAGCTTAAAGTGGATATAGTAAGTGTACAAACCCTTTTTATCATGCAATGATTTTGTGACAGATCACACGAGACACCAGTGATATTGCCATAACATTTCCACCATTTCATATGACATATAACCTGTGCACTCTAACTGAAGAACATACACATCAGGCAGGGTTCACATATCGTACATGACATGACTACAATAGCTGGGTTGCATAGGGGTGCACACCTCTAAACTGATACTTTGGAAAAGCACCTGTTCATCTTATTGAAGCATTCAGTACTCTTGGGAAGGTGTGTATCAGCATGGCACATCTTGACATGGCAATGTTTGCACACTCTCCCTTGCAGAACACCTCCAAACCTGTCACATTGCAAAGCCATCCCCTGTGCATAGCGCTCGTCAATTCACCACACAGATTGTGCATTGTATTTAGGTGTGGACTCAGGCTTGGACACTGCAGATTGTTGATTGTGTTCTTGTAAAGCCATACTTCTGCCCAGTGGATATGTTCTTGTAAAGCCATCCTTCTGCCCAGTGGATATAAGGTGTGGGCCATTGCTGTGTGCAATGTTGAAATACCTTCCCATACACAGGTATGTGTCAGACATCAAAAGGATTATAGCCACAAGGGACCGGTGTTTGAAACTTGTCATAATACACTCCAAACCAGCTACAGCCCCAGTTTAAAGTTGTGTACAGCAAACCAAAAGCAGGACACTGCCATCAGCCTGCTTCACTTTGTGGGTAGTGTACTTCTGCTGTTGTACAGTGGTTTTATATGGCCCAACTAATATGACTGAATTGTGGACAAAGACAATTTAACATTGGTCTCATAACAACTTAAAACATTTACACACATGCTTTCTGAAAGGCTGATGTATTGTTGTCCAGAAATTACCCAGGAATGGATGTTGTTTGTTGTGAGGAACAGCTGCCATCTCCCAAACACTCATATAGACAAGACATGTGAAGACCAAATAAGATTGTTGTCACATGTAGTATACACAGTACTTGCCAGAGATGTCTGTCACTCCTTTGGTATTGCTGTATGGTTCCTGGCAGCCTCCCTGGAAATTGGTGGTATTGTAACCACACATACACTTAGGAATGCCCACTCCTTCACAATGTAACTGATGAACCATATCTGGAACACTTTTTGATGACTACCTGCACTGTGTTCCATGGCATATGCAATGCTGTGAGTATGTTTCTGTAGCCTTCTACAGGCTGATACCTTTCTAACATGTGATCCCTTTGCAGCATGTTAAACTGTATGTGAACCATGGCTTTCGCTGTAGCAGGCAACTGTGGGTCTGTGTTGGGCTGTCCTTGGTATGTGAGCTGAGTGTTATTTGCAGTTAATCCAAGAGTCCATAATTGATGGCACGTGTGTATCCAATATGATGCACTGCTGTGATTTTGTCACAATTTCCATGTCACATATTTGTTCCACTAACAGATTGGTTTGTTTGACAATTGCATTGTACAGATTATAGGTCACAGGACAGGTTGGATATATGTTTGGTCTTCTGAATTGTGCTCACATTGTCTTATATCAGAAATACCTGGCATTCTAACAGGTGTATACACCTTTCATATGCACTGTATAACAGCAATGTCTACAATATGTCCCTACTCCTGGCCCTTTGTCCTCGCATTTTGCCAATCTTTATCTAGATGTCCTACAATGACAGGTTTGTGAGGTAGGTATGCTACAGATATATGACATCACATGCAAATAGGCACCTGTGATATCCACTGTGATATTAGGCAGTGAACCTCACTACAAGTGACCATGCAGATATTGCCAGATGGCTGTGTGCAACACCTTAACATGCCTGGGGTACTGGTGAGCCAAAACAGTAAATTCCCATACTCACCAGCTTCAGGCTGCTGTAACTCATATAAAGTCGAGGGACCTAGGTAGTAGGGAGGGAGAGGCATTGTTAGCTGATTCACAATATGCACTGGTTCACAATGAATGCTACATTTATGCACAGGTACAGTATAAACTATGATATTGCACAATTTGCTGTCCTTCACCATTGATATGCACTTGTGTGCATAACTAAACCCCACCCACTGATTTTATTAATGTATCTATTTTACAGTTTGTTTACCAGTATAGTTCACGGGTCCAATAAGAGCTTGCATTCAATGGAGTCCCATGGAGAAAATCTTCACGAACAACAATATAATATGAAAACTATGCATGTACTATTATGCACTAGTATTGAAGAACAATGGTATTACATAACATTATAAAAAATCTACAATTGCAGTGAAAATATGGTTACAAATGTAAAAGGTAAAATTACACACATATATAAGTCAGCTATAATAAGAAACCCCCATTGCTGCATATTTCTGTTACAATTGTTAGAATGTGAAATAACACAGGCTCGACATTACAGTTTTACATGAAATCTTAGCAGAGTTAAAGTAGGATGGGTGATGAGAGGTTAGATTGTTGAATCTAAGAAGGGTGGGACAATAACAAAAAGTGGAGTAAGGGTACGAGTAAATAAGACAAATGAAGATGGCAGTAGTCAGAGAAGCTCAGTATGATGAAGAGAAGATAGAAGTAAAGGAGTGTGAGAAATGGGGAAAAGCAGGAGAGTCGTGTGATAAGAGCAGGAACATTCCCAGAGGCTTTTGAGATGGGAATGAAGCAAGGTCTTCAAGGTAGAGAGGTTGTCTGTAGTACCAATAAGAGGTGGCAGAGATTTCCAGAGGTGAGCTAGGGAAAAGGATAGTCGGCGTCTGCCTGGACGATGAGCAGGCTTGTGCAGTTAATGAAAATTCCAGTTATTGGATCTTAGAAGTCTGTTGGGTATCTGCATTTTGAAGGAGGATGCAAGGGAGGGGAAGATGGAGGGTTAGAGATGAGTTTATGGGTATGAATAAGTTTAATGTAGGTAAGATGGTTGAGAAGTTCAAGCAAATTTAGTTTGTGTAGGCATTGCAGTGGTGGTATTTGGATTTATATCTGGTAGCAAATTTTGACATTTTCTGATAACAGAAGAATAGCTTTGTTTTTAGAGAAGATTGAAGGTTGGTAAGAAGTGGGGCACCATACAGGAGACAATGAATGAGGAAGGTGTTAGACAGTATCATTTTAGTACTGGGAGTGATATAGTGGTCATGGTGGTAGTATTTTTCCCTGACATATGCATCTCAAGACTCTATAGAACACAGTTGTAATGCAATCTCAGTACATTGATGTGCACTTTTGTTTTACCTGGATTCTCCTAGCCTGTTGCCTGGGTGCCATCCACCTCCACAACTGCAAGTCCTTGTGTAGATCTTCTTATGGGGGCTACCCCAAAGTTGGCCAGGAGCTCCTCCACTGCTGTAAGTGGGGGCTGTGTAGCTGGCCCCGCACCAGTAGTGGAATGGTCCCTTGTTACAGCAGCAGCATGTTGCTGGGCACGCCAAATCATGTCAGTTGCTCTATGATGTACCTAATTGAACATGCAGCCATGGCGTCCCAAGTTAACAGTTTGGACAATTTCATCTCACAGTACAGTCCGCTCCTGGTGGTATTGGAGACCCTGACCAAAAAGGATGGTATAGTTCTGCAGGATGGCCTCAGTTATAGCCCAAGTCTCCTGCTCATTGTAGTCCAGCTGCCTTGGCATAGCACTTGGAAGACATCAACAGGGAAACATATTACAGGATCTCAGACATTGCACAGACTTCTTTACAGAGACAGCACATGACTAATTGTCAACAGTGTACACTATATACAAACACATGAGACGCAGCACTGTATGAATATGCATTGTACTCCTGGTCCTGTTGTATCATATTCCACCCTATGAGGGCCAGTACATTTCTTAAACCACCATTCACATTTGTGTAGAAAGGTGACAGTGTCTGTGTTCCTTGCAGATGGGCTGTCAAAGCTGCTCAGGCTTGCCTTGCATACAGTACGTAAAGGAGCTGGAAGCATATGTCTGAGTTCATGTAGGATGCAGACTAGAATGTTATCAGTCCCCAAGATGACTTGCTATTTTTACATTTAAGTGGGCAGGTTGCACCTGATCCATAATGATGAGGGTAGTGGTGCTTGTAGTGTGCATATCCACCTATACTGATGTTGAGCCAAGGTGGTGATGTTTGGCCTAAACATGTCTGTAGCAGGTTGGCAGTAGCAACAGTGTGTGTGTATGTGCTATGATTGACCTCCATTACAGGGTAGTCTGGGTTGTTATCTATGAGACCCAAATATGTGAAGATGGCCTTCTGGTTGCCCTCAGTGGAGGTGTCTAATTTATTCTCATAGTCAGCCTTACAGTAATCCACCTGTGACCTACTATGGTAATCCAGACAAAGGATGACATGCTGGCTAGTTGGTGCCTGCTCCTACTGTCCCCTCTACAGCCAATATAGCATCCCATTATGTGCTTTGTGCACTACTGGTGTTCAGCAAAGGAGTTTACTCTACTTTGGTTGTGACAGGTTGTACAGGTTAGGTATTGCTGAGGTCATACAGCTATCTGGGTGGTCATATAGATGTTTGTAGCAGGCATGGACACAAGATCAAAACACAGCTGGACACCTCTCTATTTCCTACATGATACTCCTGCTTACGGCAGTCCCCAAGTCTGTGTCAGGCCAATGCAACAACCATTAGCTGTGGAAGTGTAACTCTGCTGGATCCACACACATTAACATTACACATGTGTACGACATGTACAGCTCACTTACATGCTGTTTTGCATCCCATGTCAGGTGTTATGAGGCAGCCAGGTACACCTACCCATACATGCATACATCTGCACAGGTAATAACCGCTATATATTTCTGTTCTATGTCAGTATGGCACACTGCCATAACACTTTTGTTGCTCAGTCATTCCTGTCAAGCTGGTAGGGGGCAACATGTGGAGGATGCTGTAAATACATGGTGGGCTATGGACCAACATTAGTGACAGTGTGTTCACATTGCTGTAACACACGTACATCATTTGATATTTTGGTTGCCTTTGCATTCACAATCATACCCTGGAGGATGTGTGTGTGTCTGTGTGTGTGTGTGTGTGTGTGTGTGTGTGTGTGTGTGTGTGTGTGTGTGTGTGTGTGTGTGTGTGTGTGTGTGTGTGTGTGTGCGTGTGTGTGTGTGTGTATATATATATATATATATATATATATATATTATGAGAATAATGGTGGTGTGCAGTATGGTTTCCTGCCAGATAAGATCAGTACAGATGTGATGTTTACTATGAAAAATGTACAGACTAGGTCAGAAGTAGCTGCATTGTGTCTTTGTGGACTTACAGACAGCATATGACCACATGCCTAGAGTGGATTTGCGGTATTGTATGAGGAGGTCAGGAGTGGCATAGGAATCTGTAAGAATGCTACTGGATATGTACAAGGCTACTGTGACAGCAGTGAGTTCTGGTTTGGGAGTGACAACTGCATTTAAGGTGTAGGTGGAAGTACATCAGGGAGCAGCTATGAGTCCTTTTACATGTGCAGTGGTAATGGACAGCTTGACAGACATAATCAGATAAGGGTCCCTGTTCACTGTGCTGTTTGCAGATGACATTGTGTTCTGTAGTGAGAGTAGGGAACAGGTTGAGGAGAAACCAGGTAGAAGGCAGGTAGGCACACTGTTATTTGATTTTAATATGGTCACTTTAAAAATGGTTAACCCTGTTAGCAGAAAATGATGTCATCTGGGTCTTGGTTCTGATTTTTAAATCTAGTTTTATTTTTTCTAGCTTTATCTGATGAAGTCTCTTTGATTGTCTAAAACTGAGACAAAAGCACTTATCTCGTTGTTTAACAATAAAAGATATGGTTGCCCTAAGGAGAAGTGTTCGTGTTTTGCCTGCCTGCCTGCCTTCTACCTGTTTTTTCTTGGATTATTGATTTAATTTTTGCCTTGAACAGGTTGAAGAAGCTCTGGAGATGTTGACTTATGGTCTAGAGAAGGGAGGAATGTTGGTCAGCAGGACTACGACAGAATATATGTGTGTGAATAGAAGAGAGGGGGTAGGAATGGTGATAATGCAGGAAGTACAGTTTGCAAAGGTGGATAAACTTAAATACTTTTAGCAACAGTTCATAGTAATGGGGAGTGTGGGGGAGAGGCAAAGAAGAGAGTGCAGGCAGGATGCAGGTAGTGGACAGGAGTGTCAGGTGTGATTTGTGACAGACAAGTACTATTAAGAGTAACATTGAAGGTATACAAGAGGGTGGGGTGCCCAGCTGTGTTGTATGGGTTGTAGACAGTGGCATTGAAAAATAAGGCAGGAGTCAGAGGTGGATGTGGCAGAGTTTATGACATTAAGATTTGCACTGGGTGTGATGAGGGTGCATAGGAGTAGGAACATGTATGTTAGGTGGTCAGCCCAGGTTTGATGGCTTGGGGCCAAAGGCAGAAAGTGGCAGGATTATGCTTGCTTGGACATGTGATGAGTAGGTATGCTGAGTATATTTGTGAAAGTATAAGGCTGTTGGGTAAGAGAAAAAGGGGAAGGCCTGAGATAAGGTGTATATATATGTTGATAGTGGACATACAGCTGGTTGGTGTGAAACAGCAAGATGCAGAGGGCTGGAAGACATGTAGTCAGATTATCTGCTGTGGCAACCCCTAACAGGAACAGCCAAGTGAAATGCAAGGAGATGTTGTAATGTCAGTATTCACATGTTGCCAATTATTTGCCAGACAAAACACAACTGTTTTAGTACTTAACTACAAACCTGAGGCACACATATGGTCAGTGTGCATAACACTTGACAGCTGAATGGTATGAGCTCATTATATCATATGCAGTTCAATACACACAGCTGCAACAGTATTTCACTATGCAAATACCCTGTACAGGTCCCTCATGTTTCTGATACAGACATGTATGTCCTACTAGTACTCACAAATAACATATGGATATATGCGACATCCCAATAGCTGGCCTAGGAGTGTCACAGTCAGTATTGTTCAAACCACACTCCAGTAGTAGTCATATATGACTGACTCAGGGGCGTGAGCTAAGTTTTATGTCAATACAGGCAGACACAGATGCTATGACTATAGGTTCTGAGGTTCTGATCAACAGTATATCAGTACAGCAAGTGTTGTTGAGAAATATTTGTTGAACATCCTATTTACCTATTTTACATACCCCCTACTACATTCCATTACATGATTACTTGTTTCACATACCGTTGTTTTTTGCCTATTTCAGTTGCTGTATTTCACAGGTAGACTGGTGTGTCTCACAGATTTTTTTTTGTAGTCTGTTTGCGATGGTCCTGCTTTTTGTTTGTTTTCTTTCTTTCTTTCTTTCTTTCTTTCTTTCTTTCTTTCTCTCTCTCTCTCTCTGGTAGATGTAGAAAAATACATCTGTTTTGCACAGGCAGCAGCTTGATCTTTGTAGGTAATGCTCATGATCAGCTGATGGTCTGTGCATGCATTAGACTCCCCTACTTGCTAATTGCATGTGGAATAGCTGCGGTATCATTCCTATAGCCAATTGCATGGAAACACACTCCTATAACTAAGCACTTCATGTGGGCATTGGCCCTTTTCATTCACTGTGAGCAGGACTTCATGTGGGTGTCTGACAAACAACATCACAGAGGGTAGCTGAAAATATCTCTTACAACAAACAGTGTGGAGACAGTCTAACCAACTGGATGAGGATGTTCCAGACATGGGGACAGAATGTAAGTATTGCTGTTATACATTTGAAGTAATGTTAATTTAACAGGGTTTGTGTGGATATGGCTGTTCTGCATGATTTAAAGTCTGACATGACAGTGTTATGTGATTGAGAAAACTCTTATGTGTAGGGCTATCTGCCGACTGGCCAGAGTTTGGAGTCTTAGATTTAGTATGTCACTGACACATTTTTTGTCTTTATAAATTCAGTACCATACTCTGAGGATTGCAGTCAGTAAATGGTAACATCTATGTGTGTTTCTGACTTCAGTCCCTCAGAAGAGATATGTTACAACAAACCCTGTTACACCAGCAATTTTCTCAGTTTATAATAGCAATATGTCAATGATGGGCCTGTGTTTGTACCTCTGTCCCCCAAGTCTGCCACCCTTTGTCCATATGTCATGCAGTAAGAGGTGGATTTGTACAGTATATCATTATTTACTGACATCATTCCTGATATCAAATCAGTGATATATCAGACTGCCAGACATGTCATGTATTGGAGGCCTTATAGTTAAGGACAAAACCTGGACATTCTGTTGTAGTCTATACAGTAGTGAAGTCTGTGTAGTTATGGTGATTGTTGACAGTGTCAGTATTGTGTAGCAGTGTATTGTGAATGTTATTTGACCTTTGTACAGAGTGGGTAGATGTCAGTGTTCTTGGTCCTTTTCTATCTGATGTTGCATGCTGCTCCAGTTTCTGTTACCCTCTCAGCTTATATGTTTGTAGGGCCAGACTGAGACATGTGCCATACCATAGTCAGGCATCAGACTACACTGTGAATTGGGCCAGTATTTGTAGGGGTAGTGTGTGAGTGGCAAACATGATGATGGGTTTTGTTCACACAGTCCA
The DNA here is from genome assembly GCF_019279795.1 of Protopterus annectens. Lineage (NCBI taxonomy): Eukaryota > Metazoa > Chordata > Ceratodontiformes > Protopteridae > Protopterus > Protopterus annectens. Next base: position 989,340,572 of record NC_056741.1, on the reverse strand, counting down.
TATACTGCACTATTAATTAGGCTTACCATTATGTGACTGTGTTGAGATTGGTTGTGGGTATGCACTTTTAACACTGGTGTCTGTTACTCCATGCTGTTACATCCCTGTAGTGCCTGCTATGTTTGCAATTACATGTGTATTCCCCCATAGGAAAATTGGGATAGTGCTGTGGCAGTCTGCCTATAGTTTAGACAGTGCTTAGTGACATGCCTAGCAGCTCAGTGTATTTTCCCTAGTGTAATGTTATGTCCAGATATTTGCCAGATGCACTGTTGCCTGGCCAGCATAAGTGTTGTGCATTTCTGACAAAGCAGTGGGATGCTGTGAAGATATATGTCAGTAACTAGTGAGAAGTACATGGGCTTGGGACTTGTGCTCCTCCAGTTAATATATGTTAGGACAGACAGGAGGGTGTGATTGCATCAACTGTGTGTGCTTATCTACTCCAGTATTTGGGATATATCCCCATTTTCATGGCTTTAAACACCCCCTTTGTCAGGCTTGGTCCACATTTCATTCACTAAGGAGTTCTGTGTATACCACTCGACTGGCCAGGTTGTTTCAGACTGTCCAGGTTTATTGCTCATATTTCTACTGTATTCCACAGAATCATTACTGTGATTTGTGTGGCACTTCACTATGATGATTTTATGATGTCTGTCAGTAACTGATGGCATACATTTCAGTTTCAGAACTGCCTTCCTTCAGAACATGTATGTGAAACAAACCCTGTTACTGTAGTAACATTCTACATTTATAAGTGCAATACTTACATTACGTCCCCTTGCACTAAGAGATTGAGAGTTATGGTGCTGAGGTATGACTCCACTACATATTATGGGCATATATTATATTTTATATTATATTATATATATATATATATATATATATATATATATATATATATATATATATATCCTTTTAATATGTAAATATGAGTGTTGTATGTTCCTTCTCAGGTGTATCTGAACATATTTGTCTGATATGTGTATATTTTGATATAGAAACATGACAGATTCCACAGTGTTTTCACTAACAAGTAGCAAAAAAGTGTAGTACTCAAAGCAGTTTTTCACTACTATTCAGTACGTGTACTGAATGATATATTTGAAAAAGCAACAAACATTCTTACGGCTTAGTGGCTAAGTGGTGTGACTATAATGTTCAGGACCTTTAAGGGCTATTTATTTTTTTGCTAGGCAGAACAAAGGCTGATGGAGATAGGTTGATTAAGGCACTGGTTAAATGAATATATACTTACACCATGTAGGCTTTGCTTACCAGTGCGTAAATCTGCTTAGCATTTACATTTAAGCAATGCTCAAACCTGCTACTCATAGCTCAGCCCTGCTAACCAGTGATCACATTCTAGTCTGATAAAATAGCAGGGTAATGACATCTTTAATAACTGTATTTAATTCCATGTACATAACATGCTTCTATGTGCTGTTATTACAGTAGCAAGGGTTGTGAGTATACTGTATGGGACACCGGAGTATACATGGGTAGTAACACAATCTTTTCTCTTTGTATTTGTTTTCTACTTTGGTGATATCCCAGGTTATATGCAGTCACACTTGCATATATTGTATCATTACATTATTTGGTAAATCAGTCGTGGACTCTGGGGAATGCAGTCAGGAAATACTCACATCTATTGGTATTACCAACACCATATTCCTCCTAAAGGATGTTACAACAAATCCAGTCACATCTGCAACTGTTTCAATGTATGACAGCAGTATGTCCAATCTACCACTGTGTTTGTGCATCTGTTCCCACCTAGTGATATAGGGCTTGATGCCTAGCTTAGTGAGTTATTGCATGATTCCTGAGTGGGGAATATTATCAAAGGCTTTGGCCAGATCAAGGTAGGCCATATGTGCGATCTTGCCTTCATCCATAGCTCAGGTGACTGACGCCAAGAAGCTTACTAGGCTGAATGAACAGGTATGGCCTACCCTTCACAAAAGTAAACTGTGTAGGATTCTGAGTCTGCAGATTCCCATATCTCTGTTTATTAGGTGCATGATGATGCCTTCCATAGCTTTGCATAACAGACTTGTCAGGCAGTTGGGGCAGTATTTCCCAGGGTCTGTAGTCACGCCTCATTTGTGGAGAGGGGTGACTGTAGCAATGCACAATTCTATAGGGACAAAGCCTGAGGTGAGGCTGTGCTTGAAGAGGGCACACAGGTGAGGTGTCAGGTCACTCAGTAGTTCATGTAGAACACAGCCAGGGATATTGTCAGGTCCTATAGAAGCTCTATTCCTGGCATTGGACAGTGGTGTTTTAACCTGTCCAACAGTAATACTGTGTGCCTGGCAGTGTACTGGTATTGTGATTGGTCCTTTGGGGGGGAGGGTTAAAGTTTGCACTCAAGATGTTAGCCAGTATATTGGCATTATTTGTTGGCTCAGTCTGGAAGGTATCATTGTCTTGTAGCTCAGAAGAAATCTTCGTACTGCCATGGAGATTCTTTACATAACTGCATGAGGCCTAGTGGTTGTCTTTACTATGTGCTCCAATTCTGTTCTCACAGCTAACTTTGTGGTATTTGATGAGGGATCTCAACTTTTAATTGAGGCTGATAAGGGTTTATTTCTAGTCTGGGGACTACACCTTATTCCATATCAGTCCCCTCCTTCTGTTGTATGGTTTCTTTATGGCAGGGGACCACCAGATCAGCTTCCTTTTTCATTGTGCATTGTTGTTTGATTCAGCTGTCATGCAACTAGTCTCCACTTGCATGGCTGCCATGAGGTTAGCCACATCTGTTTTTAGGAGGCCATAGTTAGCTTTGGAAAGGCTTTTCATGGTGGTCACCTGTGCAGGCGGGGTGGGGGCTTTCCAAAGGTTATTAGTTTGTGTTTAGATATAACAAGGGAGAAGTTGACTATTGGTCTGGAGCAACAGTCACCCATGTTAGGAAGGACCAGGTCGATGTGATGGGCATGTGCATCGGTACATGCATAGTTTTCCCAGTTAATGGTGGGGTAATTAATGCCAACCAGTATGAGACTGTTAGGTTGGACACTAATATTCTCCAGAGAGTTTAGGGACATGGAGTGTGAGTCTTGGGCTATTTTGGGGACCTATAGCAGGCTACAACCTGAACCACTGTCTTACACAATGTTAGGTATGCCTGTAGGATCTGTAATGCATAATGTTGGTCTACTACTCTGGAAGTTTGTACATCCTTAATGAATATGAAAATGCCACATCCTTTGGAGCTTCAGTTCAGGTTCTGCAGCCAAAAGTTGTGGAATGAGTTATAGGCTGGTAGTGCAGGGGTGCTTCCTGCTGCCTTTAATCAGGTCTCTGTTACAGCAGAGATGTCATTGTTCCCCATTTTAAGGATACTTCCAGTGAGTGTATTTTCTGTTTTACACTTCTAGTCTGCAGCAGCAGGACCCTCTGATTGCACTTGTTACATTTCTGTTTATTTATGTATACATATACATATATTTATGTGTATACGTATGTATTTATTCACCATTCTATATATATGCATGTATGCATATATGTGGATATATATGTGGATGTATCTCCCTCTCTCGCTCTCTTTATATATATATATATATATATATATATATATATATATATATATATATATATATATATATATATGTGTGTGTGTGTGTGTGTGTGTGTGTGTGTGTATCATGTATAGATTTCTCCACATATATGCATCTCCATACAGATATACATGTGTATGAATATATATATATATCTATATATATATATATATATATATATATATATATATATATATATATATAGTACCTCACTGATTCTACAGACTCCTTTCCCTACTGTTGAAGGACTGTACTACCTGATATGTTTATAATGTCATAAATGTCATAACTATTTTATATGGCTCAGATGGTTTAATGATACATTGCTTTGATTGTGGTTTACTGGGCCCTGTGTTCAATACTTGACAGGCCTTATTCTTTTGTTGCAAAGCAGAACAGTTTTGCTGGGGATGAAGGGATAAGGGAAATAATTGAAAGCAATCCATAGTTTGGACCCCTTCACCTCCATTTAGACAGCTTTTGGTCAAATTTGTTGCAGTATCAGGTTCAGAGTGTGGATCCCATGTCCAACTGCACTACATATATATGTATGTATACATACACACACACACACACACACACACACACACACATATATATATATATATATATATATATATATATATATATATATATATATATATATATATATATATATATATGTGTGTGTGTGTGTGTGTGTGTGCACAGTGGGGAGCTACACCCAGTTTTGAGCTATATTCCTGCCGGTGAGGTTTAAATATAGCCATTTTCCAGCCCTTTGCCGTGATTGGTCGGTTTTGAATATGCTAAGCTAAGCTACGGGCAAACCTGCTTAGCTAAGGTTGGCAGTGCTTAAAGGAGCAGGTTCAGCACTGCTTACCAATGGGCAAATCCACTTAGCTGGGCTACCCATTGCTTAGCATTCATAGTTACACAATGCTTACACCTGGTCATCATAGATGTGCAATGCTTAGCATTGCTTATGTTTTATTTTATGTTCTACCACCTGTATGGGATTAATTCATCATTCCTGACATATACATTTTTTTACCTTCCGTGACATCCCCCAATGTGCTTTCATTACATTTATTCTTGTGTGACTACACTGTATGGGGCACTTGTGTTTATATGGGGGCTTCACAACTTTATTACACTGACACATCACATCTAGACCTACCACACTACTTTGGTTAAGAAATATGTGTTATTTACTACTTAATTATTAAAAAAATAAATTATGTACTGCTTTCACATGTAAAATGCTAATTGGCTTTATTGGGGATCGAACCAGGAACAACTATTTGCAAGGCTTGCAAGGCTCACGCTTTAGCCACTTCATTACTTCCACATTGCTATGTTTTGGAATATATATCTATTTAGATCCTTATGATGTTTAAGCTAGGCTGAGCAGAGCTGCGCGATGTGCACATCAGCTAGCTACTCTCAAACTTTATTGCAGACTGAAAAAAAATGAAACTGTTGTGTTTTATTTTTGTACTGTAGTAGTATGCACATGGAATTCTTCAACATTATATGTTGGGGGCTGTGGTTTTACAATGGTGAAGAAATAGCAGGCTTTGCACTTGAAGTATGCTCCAGGGACGCTATCAGTGTCCGCCATACCGCTCAACTGTACAGATTGTCACACACTGCCTAGATTTTTGCCTTATATTTTTGGTCCATTTTTTCATAGAATTGTGGCTTTCAGGTGGATTAGTGGCAAATCATTAAAGACTGCAATTAGAAAATACTGACATTTGCATTTTAGACTTTATACCCTTCAGCACATTCATGCTAATGCATAACCTGTTATTCTATCAACTTAAGTCTGTGAGCCAGACTTTTATTTCCTTTCTCCAGATTTCTTATTCTAAGAGGTTGAGAGGTATTTTGCAGACACTCTCGCTGCCATTACATTGCCGTACGGCAATTATGGAGTGAAGGGGGTATGTGTATTGTGAGAGCACTGCTCTCAGGCACACCCCCTGCACTAGCAGACTGAGCCATGTACATTTTAGAGCATAGCAGCGCATCTTCATACATATGCATGGAGGGTCTATATTAAATCATCGAATGGTTAGAAAAGTGAACGATGATTTATCGACCCCCAGACCCCCATGTAAGCGAATGTTTACAAATCCAAACACTTAGAACAGCGATTGTTTTCCAAAGGAAAAAAAAATTGCCATTCAAAAAAAAACAAACATTTAAAACATAACATAAAGTGGGGGGCTTCACCTCCCACACCCCCAACACCCCCCAAACCCCCCTACTTAAATATACCAATTCCGAGATCGCACTACTGTGATGAAAATGGCAAAGTAATGGACATGGCTAAGCAATTGCTTTCCCAGGGAAAGAATTTGCTTATATGCCACTTCGTCATTTTGCCTTTTCGTCTTTTCAAGTTCGACCAAGACACATTCGAAAGAATGCGTCTTCGGTCATCTAATAGGAACCCTGCATGGAGCGCTGCAGTGCTGCATGTGAACAGTCCCTTCCATGCAAGAATAAACTGTTCTTGCATGGACGTTTGTTGAATCCTGTGGATAATTTAAATACAGAAAGGAAAAGATCATGTGACTACACCTTTAAAGAAGTAACACACAAAATAGGGCTAACACATAAATACTTTACATACTAGTATAACCATGGTGCCAGTTTACTTTATATTTTGTTTTCTTTTATCTAAATTCTTAGTACACTGGCTTTATCTATGTGGTGGAATTATTTTATAATCGTGTCAAAGCCTCCAAGTACATCTGCACATTAACTTTCTCATAAATGGTACGCTTCCCCAAATGTTCAAGACACATTTGTAAATACTGCCCATAATACACAATTACTGTTTTATTGCATTTATCTGCAGATTTAAAGACCATTTCAATCTTGGAATGTAGATCTTTCAAAGCACACCACTCTGCTTTTGCTAAATTGTGCTGAATCAAATGTATTTTTGCCCATAAACCTTTCAAAAGTTTTTTTTTTACTACATAGTTGAGCGTTGCTGAAAAATGTTGAATAACTTCATTTTTGAATGATGGCATAAAACTACTAGTATATTTGATGTTCGAAGTATCAAATAAGCAATAAGTATTCACTTCAGACACACCCACCATATCAGACACACATGAATAAAAACTTTCTTCCACACTCTCATCAAAAGTGTCCTGTGAAATTTCACATTCATCAGAAACATTATCCATATAATTATTAATCACATTTCTTTAGAAGAAAAAAGTGCAATAAATGAAGTTTACAAATAAGGAGAGAAATTTCACATTTTAAAACATATAATCATGGTAAAACAGTGGGGATAAACTTTAACCCTAACTTTAAAATGACTAACTGTTCATTACTCAGTTCAAGTCCCGATAGATTGATCACCATAGAATTAACAGTGTTCTCTTCATTAGTAAAAGATACAGTAAGTCTTTGTGAAAAACTACTGCCATCTGACTTTCTTAACATTATGCTGAAACTGTCCTTTGGTAACTGAGGTGCCATAGAATCCGTTATTATTCCTCCCCCATTTTGTTGTTATAAGCTGATTGCTTACCCTTATTTTGTGAATTCCAAAATCTTTGTTCGTGAGCTGCCGCATCTTGTGCCGGTGGATGAGGAGGGAAAGCATTCTCATCACTCTCTCATTCCATTGTAAAGCCAGTCCCTTCTGAAGAAGCAAAATAAACTGCTAGATGCTTTTTGAAAACTTCATTGTGACATTTATGTACACCAGATTGGCATGTCTTCTGATTGGTCTTCCACAAGAAGGCTCCACTATTATTATAATTGCGAAGGTCTCTTAAGCTTTACCTTCTTTTTTTCTTTTCACCAAGTCTTGCTCAAAGTTTTTTAACTTCTCCTTAATATCTCCCAGTAGATTAACCAAACAGGAAGCAGTTAACTGTGCAGTTAGTTCAGCACAAAGATCATGTATGTCTTTTTTCATTTATTTTGTTTGAGAAGATTCAGTTCCACCTAAATATTAATCCTTTCCACTGAGTATCAATGAGCGGCAGCTACCCACTGGGTCTGAAATTTCTTACCGTCTTTGCTACTCAAATCAAAGGGAGTACTCTGACTTTTAAAAGTTTTAAGTTCTCTTGGAGTTAAATCCAGTTCAAGATAACATTAAAATATACAGTCATTTCTTTGCACATTAAATGTTCTAACCTTTCAAACAGTCATTGTATTTCCTTGTATTTCCATAGAAAGGCTAGCAGTAGTGTATTGCTCGCTAATAAAAATGGATTGTCTATTCTCTTGTTTCTCTCTTCTTCATATTGTTCCCATGGTTTAGGTAATACATCTCCATTTCAGAAACCATTATAATCACCAGGGTGTAAGATGTAGTTTTCCATAGTACGCTGTGATAAATCATTCCCTTCCTCATGGAATTTTGTGGTAAACTGCAGCCAAGATCAGTGACCAGTTATTTTACATTAGGAAGGTTTGTGGCTAGTTTATTTAAAATTTGAATATCTATCTCTGAGTCGTTTGGTGGTGTTTGACAATCACGCTACTTGAGAAGAAGAGTGTTGATGGTTTCTGCCTAGCAGTGATTTGTATAGAAACTGATATCTTGCAGTGTAATTACCTCTTATAATCTGTGAAGATGTCAATCTCTCTCAGTGTAAGTTTCCATTAACATGTCCTTACTGTCTAAACAGATTTTTTTTAACTACTAGGGGATCTAGTTTGTGCACAACTGAGCATTACTCATCAAGTTCCTTGTGTCAGTAACCTATTAAACATTCAAATTTCCTTCACTCCTCCTTAACAGATCAGTCGCCACAGATATGAACTTCCTGACACTCCCTCTGTGGTCATTCTAGTTGAGATGGGTATTCTGAGGCATTGTAATAATTGCCTCATGTACGCTGACAACCAACATATTCTTAATAAAACAAATATTTATTTATTTATTTTATTTATTTGGAACTACTAAACCTTCTAACTCTCTCTATATAGCTCATCTCAACAGACATCCGTACAAATAAAGTATGCAACAGTGTAAATACACATTCGTGCTGGAGGCAAAACTTGCTCATACAGCTAATATTAATCCTGTAGAGGTTGTCAGTGACACTTGTACCACATTTACTACACACAGTAAAAATCCTACACATACAACTACTTATGGTGAAGTACTGACAGGTAACCTTCCTAATATACTAAGGCCTCTTGCACATTACAATCAAAAAAGGGTCCTCAGCCATCAGGTAAACACTCCATTAAAACCCTATGCACAGCTGCACATGGCAACACTGTATCTAATGCATCTAGGCAAACTGGCACACAGCCAGATTTTATGCTCATTGCTGACTATGTTGTTCCCCCTCACAAGACTGGTAAGGAAAGAGCTACAGTTAGCTGTCTTTCTGGGGCTAGAATCCATCATCTCATTCAGGCACTTAGGTCATTGAATCACAGGTACCAGCATGACTCTGTCATAAGTCATGTAGGTATTAAGGACCTGAGATGTACCATCCCTGATTATAAAGTGAGACATAATCAAGCTGCTTATGAGTCTCAGGCAGGTATGAGCCTAGCACTGAGGAGCATAGTACCTTCTCCAAGGATGATGGCACGTTACCAACAGAAAATGATTGATTTTAACAATTGGCTTAGCTTCTGGTGTCAGTCCAAGGGGGTACAATATATGACTGATTGGGGGGACAGGATTGACTGACCATGCTGATTTGCCAGGGATGGCCCGCACTTATCCCATCTAGGCTTTTGGATATTGGCAAAGACCGTTTCCACCCCTGTAATGCCTTTTATAGGCAATGCTAAACTGACAAAACCTCCCAACTTAACTGAACCTATGAAGGAATATCTGAAGGTGGTAGTGCTCAGTGCTACAAGTTTTAACAAGAAACTCCACTCCCTGTAAGGAGTTCCCTGGAGGGTGTAGACATCTGTGAAATAATGGAGACATGGATTAAAGGTGCAGACAGTAACTCAGCAGTGCAAGGTTATAATGCATTTCACAACTTAAATTAGCTATTGGACTGGAGGGAACTAAAGGTGGAGGAGTCTCAGTCTGTATTAAAATCAATTTCACATCCACACTAGTTAGTGTATGACCCACTGGAACTCATGCATGTGCAACTCACCATAAACAGGGTCTCATAACATATCCTTGAACCTATACATCTCCCTCCATATACCAGAAAACCTATAATACCTATCTCAATGTACTAGAGTCCCTCACCATTCAACCCAAAAGAATCTTCATGGTGGATCTCAAATACCCCTCTATAGACTGGGAGTCATACACCACTTCTAATGCACAAGCTCAGCAATTCCTAAACTTTTTTTATAGTAACATCATTGACTAGTTAGTCCATTCTCCTACCAGGGGTGCAAACATCCTTAACCTTGTACTCAGGAACATGGGTAGCAATGCTCGCTCCCCAGTGTAATGTCCTCATTTGTCAGATCTGACCATAAGGCAGTATTGCTTGAAATAAAAATTAAATCTGGGGACCCAGTGAAACCAAAAACTTTGAGTAAGTATTATAAGGCTAACCCCTCTCTAATAAGTGGCACCTTGGCTAAATTTCACGCACCCCAAACCCAAAAAACACCATAGCATATGCTGAGCTATTTACAAAACCTCTGTACAGCCATATTGGCATCTGCATAGAGTGAACTATGCCCACTCATATTAAGAATAAGACAATCTCAAAAGACAAGCCACTCTGGTAGAATCACAATATCAGTCAATTATACAAGAAAAGAAAAATAATCTTGGCTGAGCATAGGAGGAACAAAGTCCAACATAATAAAAGCCCCCTAATCAATCTAATCAGGCTGCCAAGAGGGGTTCTTTTCTACTTCAAATGGTAAATTTGAAGAAGAAATAGCTTCTCAGGCAAAGGACAACCACAAATCATTCTACAGCTATGCCCATAACCTCAATTGAAGTATGCAACAATGCACAGAACTTATTGCAAATGGCATCATTCAGACTGAACCAGAGGCCATTACCAACCTTTCAGCTGACAGGTTTAACTCAAACTTCTGTTTTCACTCCCCCAATAGTCCAAAGGAAATACTGCATATCAAAATCACCCAAACGATTATTAAGGAACAGGTCATCAGTGCATTTTCTAGGGCCAAAAACAACGCATTGATGGGCCCTGAAAACACCCCACTTGAATTACTTTTTAACTGGACTTTAAGGAGGTCCATCCACCCATCTGGATAACTACAGGGCCATAAGTCTGACCAGCCTCATATGTAAGGCCATGGAAAGAATTATCATGGACATAATAAATGAGGACATAGGTAGCCTGAAAATGCTTGACCCATCATAGTTTAGCTTTGTTAAAGGAAGGTTATGTCTAAGTCTTGTGGAATTCTTTGAGAGAGTCACTAAAGTAATGTATGAGGCAGGACTGTACATAAAGCTTTCCTCAACCTGGCCCTGGATAGCCAACTGGCTCACTGATAGGATCCAGATAGTCAAAATAGGTAAGGTCATCTCCATCAAAAGGTTGGTCACTAGCAGAGTCCCCCAGGGCTCAGTATTGGGCCCAGTCCTTTTTGGCATCTATTTCTTTGAAGTGGAAGCAAATGCTGAAGGTTTGTGACTGAAAAAGTTTGCAGATGATTGCAAGCTGGGGGTTATTCTCAACACCCCTGCAGACACTAACATTCTTCAAGAAAGCCTATCTCTGACTAACAAATGGTGCCAAAGCCATGCTCTTAAACTCAAAGCTAAGAAATGCAAAATTGTACCCTTTGGGAAGTCAACCATCATTGCTAATTACATGTAGATAATACACCCCTGATATTCATCCCAGTGGTCGGGTATCTGGGTATGTACATAGACAGTAGCCTTACCTTCAACCACATGTCAACACAGTGGTAAGGAAGTCCTTTTATATTGCATAACTTATAAGTAAGAAGTCCAAAGAGGCCATTATCCCACTGTACTCTGCCCTTTTCAGATCAGTCATAGAGTACAATGCTCCCTTCAGGATGTACCTGACTAGGCATATGCAGCAACTAGACAGATCTCAGAGACTCCTTACAAAAGCAATACAAGGTATAACAAACCTGCCTTACACAGAGTGCCTTAAAGCCTTTTCCCTCTGTTCATTCTCATATAGATTTCTGAGGGATGATCTGTGCCTGGCTTACAAAGCATCCACAAACTCCACACTTATTAATCTCCTGCATCTTCGTAATTCACACAGTATTAGAAATACAAGGTCTAGTGTCCTGAATTTTTTCTGTGACTTAAACAGAACATGCTGGAGAGAAGAATATGTGTCCCACAAACTGCCCCTCCTATGGAACAGGCTTTCCATCCATGTGAAGCTGAGTTCATCTATTACCCAATTTAAGTGCAACCTGGACAATTGGATGGGGAATATGAAATTTACACTGGGCCTAGCACCCATGTCCCTTATGGACAGAGGTAGATTATAAATGCTTTTTCCTCAATGTCCAGTTTGGACAAATGACATTATTATTCTTTTGCAAAAACTTGTCTAGGCTTAGAAAGCCCATGGGGTTGTTGGCCTAGTAAATGTTTCACTTCCCTTTCATTATCAACCTCAGTGAGGTATTATCAGGCTGCATAATTCCATGTGTACATCTCTAATCTGCAAAAATAATAATATTGTGCCAGTAAATGATGCGCTTTTCTAGAGTTCTAAAGTTCCAGAAAATATCACAGCAGTGAAACTTTTGTTTTTCTTTATATATGGTTAGACACGTTTAGTCATCAGTTGTATCAGTCATTCATTTCATTGTTAGCATTTTTAATTCGACAAAAGGCCTACTTTATTTGTTACAGATTTCAAAATCAAAGACAAAATTATTTGCTAAGGCCATATGCAATAATATTAAATTGAAAAGCAAAGACACTCACATGACCTGCATACCCAAGTGCTACAATAAATACCAAATTCATTACTGGGAAACAGACATACACATTAAGAGATGACAAACGTATTTACAATTTATTTATATTTTTTTTAACACATGACACTGCAAACCAAAGACATTGCATTGGGCAATGCTAATTGAATTGCTCACACGTCACATCTAAACAGCTTGCCATTGTTGGCCATACTTTGCCTCAGGTCACACAAAATCAATTATCTAGTGTGGCTGGTCAGATGTTATTAATGACAACAATGGATAGTGCCATCATTAGTGAAAGGGTTTGCCTATCCAGTTCAGTGCTGAAATGTGCAATGGGTCTTTCATTAGTAAAGTGGTTTACTATTACAAAACATACTTAGACCACTATTTGTTGTTACTGATCGGGGGAGGGAAGAGTTAAGTGTTTTGCAGCAAATGTCTAGCCTAAGATGGTGTGCAGTATTACCAGCTATCCCAGACCTAAATTTCATTTACAGAGGACTGAATAATGAGGGTGAATATTCCTTTTTTGCAGAAATATTTGTGAAATTTAGAACGAAAGTATGTAATATTCTTGCATGTACAGAAAGTTTACACCTGCCTACAGAATGTGAGGACACATGTTCAGAAAGAGATGAAACAACACTGATGCACTGTGTGAAACGTGTAAAAGATATAATTCGAGAGCTCTGTAAGGTACAAAATAATGCCAATTTTATAGCTAAAAAATCTAAGAAGACAAATGGGTAAATTTTTGAGATGAACCTATTCTGGAAACTTAGTGCTCAGATCTGATGGAATTTATGAGGCTAAGGTACTGCGAGCTTCTGCATTGGTGCTAAATGTCTGTATGTGGGAACATTTTAATAAATACACAGAGACTAACCAAAGCATTGACAATGTATGTGAATCCATAAATGATATATAATATATAGCAAAGCTGATACCACAGGATAATAATTGAGAATATAAGTTAAACAAATTATGTGGCAAATGACTGTAAGTAATCGAATGGCAGATTACTTTGTGAGTGAGTACATGTTGTTGTAATCAGGAAACTAAAACAATTTGACCATGTTTACTGGAAACGATTTATGTGCACACGTGAATGCAGAATGTCTTAGTATAACTAATGATGATGAAGAACATTTCGCTTTCTCACAGGAAAAGGATATGTAGATACCAAACAAAAACAGAGCACAGATAATGATAACAGTATTTGATGAATTAGAGGAACTCTGATAAAACTGCATATTCTACTTGGGTAGCAAGGCAAGATAAGGTACAAAACATATATACTAAGTATCTCATTAATTTTAATGTTTGTTGCAGTTATTTCATCACTTTAACAATCAAATATAAACAAAAATGTGTAAATATTAATCTATTCCTTAAAACAGCTAAAGAAAATGAAGGAAGAATGTAACAGTATGACGTTTGTCTAATTATGTCATGTTGTTTTTTATGCTCTGGCATCCCTTTGACCAGACTGTTACAAACTATAGCTGACCTGAGTTGTCAAAACACTTGTGACAACTCTGACAGCACTCCTGCAACTAAAATGCAACTCCAAAATCCTAGTTCTCAGGACTTAAATAAAACTTAAATGCTTATCTCCAATGAAATATTTATTAAAGAAGATCAATACAACAGGGAACAGAAACTAAGCAGAATTTTTGGGTCATGGATGGATGTCAACAGACCAGCCTACCTATCAGGCTATTCAGAACACTGTACCATACCAAACTGCACCACAGTTTCAACATAATATACAGGATGAAATCAAAACAGGAGGACTTTCTCACTGTATATTATTGCTAATAATGTTACTACTGTCACTGCTACTATTATTACTACTGTTGCTACTAGCACTACTATTAGCAATACTACTACTGCTACTATTACTATTACTACTGCTACTAACACCACTACTACTGCTAACAGTGCTACCACTGCTATTAACAATACTATTAGTACTACTGCCAAATACTATTACTAGCAATACTACTACTAATAATAAAACTACTACTGCTGCTGCTAACAACTGCTAACACTGCTACTACTAGTAGATTGCAATATGGTTCACCAAGATGTGGTTCACTGGTGAGCCACAGCCTGAATGAATATGTCTGATTGATTTATACACCACCAAAAAAGTTCAACAAGCACAGTTTCCTGAAATGGGCTGTAATGCAAGAGTTGTTACCTTACTGTGGAAAGGCCCACCTCTCACCCCTGAAAGGCATGCACAGCAGAGATGGATGTTCTTCCTGACAAGTAGATTTGTTGTATTAGAACCTGAGTTATCCAGTCTAAGCCCATTAATAAATACTATCCAGTCTGAGTCCATTAAGGAATATTATCTCCCTTTCAGCTGCAGGGACAAACAGGAGTCTTCATATGCATAGATACATGTAGGATAGCAGCATGATGAAGTACATACCTGCCGATTGTCTAGAATTTTGCAAAAGCTCCCTGAATTAGCATCACATTTTAGTTCTGTCCCTCATAAAGTATTTAATTTTCCAGTGGATTGCACTTATTCAGTACTAACACACATTGCAATTCCATGCTCTGCGTTGTTTAGTAAATGCATGATGATAAAAAACATGATTTTCTATCAAATTTTTCAGTGAATTGGACTAAAATGTATAAAGGATACTTGACATAATTTTATTTATTTATTTATTTATTTTTGTTCCTTTCAGGGCTGGATCCAGTTCAGGCCACCCACTCAGCATCACAAAAAAAAAAAAAAAAAAACCAGCTGTCCCAATCCCATCTCTAATTACTTCTCAGCACTACCAGTTCTGATTACCACTTTGGTATTGAAAGAACAGCAAGTCTATCTCATTAACCAACCATTCATCTCACTTGGAAGTAAATTTACTGTTTACCTGCTACTCAGAAGTGGTTACAAGTGCATGTGAGTGTATTCTTAGGGCATTTACTTCCATTGGCTAATGGGCTAACAGAAGTCGGACCTGCGACTCCTGTGCTACTCAGACCTGAAGTCCTTTGCACTTCTAGACCAGCATGTACTCTGAACATTCTGGTTCACTAAGGATTACAGGCAGTCAATAATGCCAGTCATTATTGAAACATCTCTCATATTTATGCCTATCCAAGGACAACTTAAAAGCACTGTCTGGTTAAGTGACTTGCTTACAGTCACAATGTAGGCAGTTGGAGGTAAAAGAAGCAGTCAAACTCTGTATTTTCAGTCGAGGAAACAGCTCATTATTTGTTTATTTTACATTTGTTAACCGGGTAGAGTCCGGCTGGGCAAGTAGCCTGTTTTCAGCAGAGACCCGGGAAGATAAGTTCCATAACAATAGTACAAAAAGATTACAAAAATTTTTAAAAGATTTACAAAAAATATACAAAAAAGTCTGACAGTTGCCAACAATGACAATTTGCAAAAAGATGAATGCAAAACAGAAAACATTACATTTCTTAAGCCTTATTATAGACAGTAATATGAAAATCATTAGATATATAACTAAAAACTATTGTGGTATTTTCATTTGGCAGAAGTAAGACAGGAAGATAGCAGAAAAGAAAACATTTGATTGAAGACATGAGAAACTAGCCAGGAGTATTACAGGAGCATAGCCATTGTTGAGTAAGGTATTCCTTTAGGAGTTTTTTTGAAACTATGACAATCTGTGTTTTTTTAAGATATTCTAGGGTAATAGGTTCCACTGTTTGGCTACTTTGAAGGAGAAGGGAGAGTCACCAAAGTAATTATGAGACTTTGTAACCTTGACTATAAGTTTATCGGATGATCTAAGGGTCCTGGGGTTGGTATTTAGTTGCACTAGGTTTGGAGAGTGCAGGGCAGTTTTCAGGTTTGTGGATAATACAGTGGGCAGTGGTGAGCTGATTGAGCAATAACAGTTTGGGAAATTCAAGCCAGTGTAATTTTTAAAGAGCAAGGCAATGATGGGTCCTGTTGGGTATACCAGCAGCAAATTTTGCTCTTTTGTTATAGCAGGAATCAAGCAGATGTAAATCAGACTTGTGCAGGAAAAGTTGAGAACAGTAGTGAAGAGTAGATAGGAGGTGGTATATGGCTGTGGTGAGTCTGGCATTTTGAGTTAGGTAAGGTTTGGCCCTATATAGAGCACCAATTTTGATGTGAACTTTCTTTATTGTGAGAGATATGTGTTTATTGAATGTTATGTTTGTTATCTATTGTGACACCAAGTAATTTTGTTTGGTTAACTAGTTCTACTATAGTGCTATTAGTGGAGTAGATAGAGAGTGGAGGTGGTTTTGCTTTGGATTTCGTGTTAGAGAAGATCATTAATTTTGTTATGTTTGGGTTTAGGATGAGCTGAAGTTCATTTAGGTAATTTTCCATGTCTAGAAATGACTTTTGTAGTTTATCTTGGAGTTCTTGGGGTGTGGGAGCAGAGCAAATGAGAGTAGTGTTGTCAGCATATTGAATAATAGAAGCAGATTTAGTGGCGAGACTATTTGTGAATATAATAAAAAGGAGAGGACCAAGGATGGAATCCTGAGGAACCCCAACAGAGACTGGGAGGAGTGTGGAAAGTTTATTATTCCATTTAGTTGTCTGTTGTAGATTAGTAAGGTAGCTAAAGGACCAGTTGAGAGCTGTAGGTTTGAAGTTGTAGGAGGCTAGAGTGTTGAGTAGCAGTTGGTGGGATACTGTATCAAAAGCTTTGGACATATCAAGGAATATAGTAGAGACTAGTTGTCCATTGTTTTTGAAGAGGTTGATGTAGCTCTGGTTCCCTCATTATGTTTTGATTTGACTGGAAAGTTCATTTGAAGTTGGGATGCATGGTCCTTTGTGTACTTCACAGCAGCATACATCTCAACAACTTTGTCCAACATTCCTGGACAAAGCAAAAAGATAATGGAAGAACACTTGTACAAAAGCAGATTTGATAGGAATGTTTAACAGAGTGCAAGCGCTATCTATAATTGTTTTCTTTTTTTTCAGACTAAAGTACTTAGTCAGTGAAGAGCTGCAGTTTATGTGGATATACAGCAGGCAAACCATCCATTGCCATAGATTTGTTCAAAGTTAAATGGAAAGAAAATAGTAGCTGAGAGATTCAAACCCTTCACTACTGCAAACACCATATTAGTGTAACAAAATATTAGTCCTCTACACTAACAGATAACCAAAAAAGCATTCACATATACAACATATATGATGGACAGGACAAATAAAAAAGGCTACAGAGAATACACTTTTGTGGTATGTATGGCACCCCTTGAACCAGCACAGATATCCACAGACAGCAAATCTACAGGGACCTGCAGAGCTGCTTTCTCCAAATATCTTTATTGAATAAATGACATATAGTAGATGTTTATCTTCATGTAGTTTCTTTTTTTTCCCTAACATCTCTGAAGCAGTAATGCCGCCTCCTGCTCCATTGTGACCTCCTCAACATTCATCCTCATTTCTTGTGGTACCTCTTCCTTCTCCCCTTTGTGCAGCTCAGTTTGTGGATTGAAGGGTAATCACACACAGGACAGCTTGCTGCCATATGAGGTTTCAGTTCTGCTGCTCAAACACATCTGTTTTTCACCTGTGTGCTTTTGAGTATCTATAAGGAATATCCTGAATGCCTTTGTTGCCTAATGCTATAACCTTCAAACAGCTTTCTAATTTCTGCTAAATTTAATTATGTTAGAGTATTGTAACATACATGATTGTACATGCTCAGCAATTTTGCATCATATAATCATATAAGTTAATTTAAAAATAAAATGATTTAAGATATAACATTTTTAATACCTGACAGTGGCTGGAGTTATGCAAGGACTTTCTCCATCTGGATTCATTTGCTTAATGCCCCTGCCTCTGACATCACAACCACATGTCTGGGGTATTATAGCTATAACATGTCACCACTGTGTTTATTTTTCTCAGTTAACACTTTTTTTAAACAATTTACAAATTAGACAAGTAATAGACAAAATCCCATTTATGTAATACCACAGGAAATTTAAAAAAATCTTATATAGGAATTTTCATTAATCAATGAGAAAATGTAATATATATATAGTTGTCAAATACTGTATTGAACGCTCATTGTCCTGACATATAGTAGGTCGACATAGGCTGAAGGCTGACAGGTGTGCAAAATCAACAGTCCCCAAGTAGGAGAATTTTTCCTTTCCCCGAGGATTGTGCAATCTCAGAGTTAGTATATATATATATATATATATATATATATATATATATATATATATATATATATATATATATATAATAAGCAGGGGGTGTGGGAAGTTCAGGGACACCTGACCCCCTAAAAAATACTTTCCTTGTCCACAAGGCTATCTAAAAAAGTGAACAACTCATGGGGAAAGAATGGGTTGATAGGGTTTCCCTGAATGAAAATCACTGACCAGTTTGACCAGGTCCATCTACTCACTTTCCTCTATACTTTCTAGCAAAAACGTTTGTTATCCTCAACCTTTCTCCAGCTACCATTTCCCCTTTTGGATTGGACTTAGCTGCTGAGGTTTCACTTGGCACTCAGTGTAACATGCAGACATTACAGGTATTCTATTTTACCTCAGTCCTTGAATTTACTCTGTGCTATACATTTTTTATCACCTTCCTGACCTCTTTGTTTTACCTCACTGGTTTCTTCCTCATTTTGTACTTGTCCTTTTCTCTGAACCCTTTCTCCATTGTCAGACCAGTCTATCCAGAATTCTGCTCAATACCTCCTTTGAACCAACTACTACATACATACCTTCCAGTTCTAGCTTACTGTCCTTCCAGATCTTTGTAGTATAACATCTGTAGTCTAAGTCTAAGGCTTAGTCCATGGGCTACACTTATGGCACCTCGTGTATCACACTGACATGGTCGTGTACTTTAATTATGGGATTGGGGATATAATGTAGAATCTTTATACTACAAGGAAGCATAAACATCTCTAGTGGTTCTAATTGTAAGATACAGTGTTGCTAGTCCTTCATTGCTATATTTTGGAAATAAAGCCCTGGGTAGGGATGATACTGTTGTCCGTGAAGTGCATTAGACAGATTAGAAATTCACATAGTATCGTAATGCCATTGTGTCACCTGCTTTTAATTCATAAGTGTTTAAATAAAATATGGCTGATTTGATTATTAAAATATGTGATATGGTAAAACAAAAAAAAAATGTCTATTTAGCATTCTAAGTCGTTTTCAGAGATTCTCATTAAAAATTAAATGTTGTGGAGGATTTATTGTATTATAATTATACAAAAATGTAAGACACAGACAAATGATTTAGGCATCAATGACAGTTTCTGGTGACATATTCAAAACAAATGATAAGTTAAGGAATGCTGAAAACCAGAAATGTGGAGGATGAGTATAGATGGTGCACGCACAAGAAAAAAAACCTCACAGATGGCAAGTACAGCTATTGCAAATTTGGAAAGCCACAATATTTTTATACATGCTGTCTTTTCTACTGCATCGCTTTCTTTTTCATCTAACTAGACTACTTTAAATGAATGCAAACATAATTGAGATAAATGCAATTTTCACTGCAAAGATATTGCTGTACTGTTTTATCTTGCTGTGGTTCAGCTTAATTACATGCACACAAGATTTCTCATAATGTTATTCTTTCACTTTTCCTTTATTACTTTAGAAAACATCTTGTAATATCTCCAAAGCATCCGTATAGCCATTATTGGAATTCTGAAAAGTATAGCTGTGATTATGAGATGCTGAAAATGTGACCGTGAATGTAATTTACTGAGCAGAGGTTGTTGCGCCTCATAATTAGTAGGGATGTGTAGGTCGCAGACCCTCATAATAGACTTTGAACTAAGCTTGCCCCTCCTGCAAAAGCTACATGTCAAAATTTCCTGTTCTGGTACAAACATAACAGCTTATTTTTCACACGTTCAGGGCTCACAAACTAAGGTCTTGCAACCTGTAATGGAGATGCATGTATCTACCTTGCTGTTGAATTTAACTTCCATTTATCTTCAAGTTATTATATATTACACTCCTCAAAGCAGTAACGAACAGTAAACCAAAAAGAATAAGAAAAAGACAGTCACAATATCTGATGGCAACCAACACTTTAATACAAAGTACAACCTCCAGTTAGCACTTTCATCTCCTCTACTTGAAACACAGAGACTTCCTCAGACTGAGGTACAAACTGACTTCACAACTTTTAAAAGCCCTAAAAACATCACATGATCTACTCCAAGCATCACATGATTAATTAATAAAATTGTATACATACTTTATATTTTTAGTAGTAACAAGTTATTTATAGTTAAAAAATAAAATCAAAACAATACACCCGCAACAAGCATTAAGGCTTCAATCCTTTTCTCTTTAAATACATAACAAATTCCTCTCTATTATTCAACCCCGGTGGGAAGCAGGCATTCAGCCTTACTTGCCAACAATATTCTAACCAACCCAGCTCTTCCTCTGTATTAATAAAATTAACAATACTATATAATGTTTCTAAAACCAAGAATTTGTAATCGACCTTACACTTCTTTGTTTTATAATGTTTAACCAATGCAATCCTATCATCTCCAATCTGGATTGCATATTTATGTTCATAAATCCTTCTAATTAATTCACAGGTTGTTCTACCCACATTGAAGGATTTACATTCTAAACAAACACTCAAGATATACCACACTTTTTGACTTGCAACTAAATAACCCTTGTACTTTAACTATATTATTCCCTAATGCTAACTCACAGAGTCTGTATATAAATAATTCCACATAATACAGTTATAGCATTTGACCATACCATGCTTCTGTTTAACTGGTTTGGGTTTATGTAATTTCCCTTGGAAAATGTTATTATAATTTTTAGCTCTTTTTTTGTATAAATCTTGGTTTACTTCCTATTTTATTAATTATTTCACTATTAGGTCTAAATAATCACCAATGTCTGCTTAAAACATCCAATGGCAGTACCATCCACATTGTTTTGTACTGCCATAGATGTTCCATACTTATACGGAATTCTAGCAACACAGTTAACTTCCACATTATTCTCCCTCATCACAACTTTGTCATACAAAATCTTTCTAACGTCTGCTTCTGGATACCCTCTTTTTATAACTTTATTACAAAAAAGATTGGCTTCTTCTAGAAAATCCTTGTCATTTTTCGTTAAATTACTTATTCTTGTTAACTGTCCCTTTACTATATTCAATTTAGATTTTTTGGGATGCGTACTTGAAAAATGCAAATATGTATTATTCTGTACTTACACTTGTATTATACTTCTGATTTATGTTTTGTGAGTGCAAATAGTTTAATCAAATTTTTGAGGAAAAAAGAGGAAAAGTCTTGAAATAGTTATTACACAACATGCATTCCTTCTGGGTATACTCAGTGTGGTACAAAGATTGGTGCACGGGTTCATAGGAGATTACAAGTCAAATGGCTTAAGACCCTTTACAAGCCTAGCCAATATTACCCAAATCTGATTAGTTAGAGGATGGCTTAGGTTTGTGCTTATGCCTTGAGTATTTAAGAGACTGCCCCTGTCTATAAAAGATGTAGGTACTTCCCAAGGAGAGAATTTGTCATTCCCTATCCATTGATCCAAACTGAATTTGAAGAGGGCCATGGAAGGGCTCTGCTTAATATCAATAGAAAGAATGTTCCAGAGAAGGATAATCCCTGAGATATATATCTGTCTATTCAGCATGCTTTGTTTGAGTCACAGACCAGGTTTAGATCCCTAGATTGGGTGACACTAGAGCTGTTGGTCTTGCATGTGTGCAACAGCTTTATTAAGGCTGGATTTGTGAATGCCTTGTAGGTTAGGCATAGGTCACCCCTTAATAGTCGGTAGGAGACAAGAGTAAAGTAATAGGGCGTTAAGTCTATCTGCATAGGGCATTTTGTCAATACCTTATATTTTCTTTGTCAGGAACCTCTGAGTTCACTCCAGCTGTTGTAAATGCCTAGTCAAGTACATGACAAATGGTGCGTTGTACTTGATTATTGGTTTAACGAAATCAACAACAGTGGAACGTCCTTGGACCTGGATGCTGTACCTTTAGTTATAAGCTGTACCATATAGAAGGACTTGCTCAACACTCTGGGCACATGACACTCAAAGTTCAGGCTACCATCTATCCATTTGTGTACTGAAATCTCTCACCTCACAGTCCACTCATAGGGATGTGTTATTAATGTTGTAACTTGTAGGGGTATTTGACTTTCCAAAGGGTATGATAATGCATTTTTTTGTATTTAGTTTTAGGCCTTGGCTCTGGTACCAATCATTTGTCTGAGTCAGACCCTTCTGAGTGATATCTACATTACTAGGGGATTCAATGATTGCCCCAACTTGCACTCATTAACAACCTTTCTCAATCCACGTGTCTTCCACATTAGCCTTGACTTTAGAGAAGTATATTCTGAATAAGAGTTTTTCCAGCACTGAGCCCTGTGGCACACCACTAGTAAGTGAGCATTTGCTGGATCTGGATCTACTTACTTTAACAACATGTGTCCTGTCTGTGAGCTTATTGGCTATCCCTTTGGTGAAGTAGGGAATTGTGCCCAGTTTTTTGAGTTTATTGATAATGCCTGAGTGGGGAATTGTGTCAAATGGCTTCCCCAAGACAAGGTCATCCTCATCCATGGCCCTTATGACTTTCTCAAAGAAGTCCACCAGATTTAATAGACATGACCTGCCCATGATAAAGCCACATCGGGTTGGGTCCAATGTTTGGAGGTGTCTTATGTCATTATTTATCAGGTCCATGATTATTCTTTCCGTGGCCTTGCATATAAGAACAGTCAGACTTATGGATCTGTAATTTCCTGGGTCAGTTAATGCTCCCTCTTTATGCAGAGGGATGACTTCCACTGTCTTCCACCCTACCAGGACAAAGGCAGTCTGAAGGCTGTGGTTAAATAGAGTTCCTAATGGGCCTGATAAGTCCTGTTTCAAGCTGTTCAAGAGGCGTCCTGGTATATCATTGGAACCCATCAATGCTGTGTTTGTAGCTTTAGATGCTGCAGTGGCAACCTTTTCTTTGATGATAACTGATGGAAAAATGCTGTAAGGTATTTCTTGGGGGATAACCTGGGGTGATGGTGAGGTTCATATGTTGGTACTAGGCTATCAGCCCAAGGGCCTATACAAACCTAGCCATAACAATTCCCTGGCTATTTCTTCCCACAATATTTACTTCCCTGGACCCCTGTCTAGCAGGGCAACTAACGTGATCCCCGGGGTGAATTTCCTGTCTCCTATCCAATCGTCAAAGTTCCTTTTGAAGAGGGCCAAAGAGGTGCTCTACTTGACATGTATGGGCAGTCTTTTCCAGAGTCTGGGGAGTCTCCGGGTCAGGAACCTATCCCTCCAACATGTTTTGATCATTGTGATGACAAGGTTTAGATCCCTGGAGCATGTGGCTCTGAGGGATTGGGATTTCTTTAGGTGTAGCATGTCCAACAGCTCTGGGTTTCACATGGCCTTGTATGTTAAGCAGACATTGCCTCTGAGTAGACAATTTGTAACAGAGTATAGCTGGAGTTCCTAGGTTCATAGGTTCATAGGTTCATAGGTTAGTACTAAGCTAACTGCTCTTGCAAGCCATTTTAAGCCTAGCCAATTATCCCTTATGAGAAGAAAACCCTTCACCTTGTGCTTGCAAGGCAAACACCTTAACCATTAGGTCACCCTCCCAACCCAAACTGAGTTTTTTAGATGGTCAGCATAGGGCATCTGATTTAGGCCTGTGATTCTTTTAGTGAGGTATTTCTGTGGCCTTTCCAGTTGTTGCAGATGTCTTGACAGGTACATACCAAATGGTGTGTTGTATTCTATAATGGGTCTATTGAGAGATGAGTACGGTGGGACAATGACCTCCTTTTTTCTGGATGAAACGCCCTTAGTGATGAGGTGTTCCACACTCAAGGATTTCCTGACTGTTGTGGCGATGTAGTTATCGAAGGTGAGACCACTGTCCACCTGTGTCCCTAAGTCTCTTATCACACTTTCAGTGTTTAGTGTACTGCCACCTATGTGGTAATTCATGGGTACATGTTTTTTCCCAAAGGGGTAACTATACATTTCTTGGCATTGAGCTTGAGCCCATGGCTCTGGGATCAAGCATCTGTTTCTGTAAGGCCCTTTTGTAGAATATCCACATAATTTGGGGATTCAGTAATGGTTCCCAGTTTGCAGTCATCTGTGAACTTTGTTAGCCAGAGTCCCTTAGTGTTGGCCTGTACTTCAGAGAAGTAGATACCAAACAAAAGCGGTCCCAGGACTGAACTCTGAGGTACACCACTTGTCACTTGTCTGGAGCTGGATTTGGAGTTGGCTACTTTTACAGTGTGGGTTATGTCAGTAAGCCAGTTGGCAATCCATCGAGTGATTTAGGGATTAACGCCCAGCTTAGTAAGTGGACTGTGGTTAGAGTTCCTAATGGGCCTGATAGGCCCTGTTTCAAGCTATTCAAGAGGCATCCTGGTATATCATTGGGATCCATCAACGCTGTGTTTGTAGCTTTGATAATGAATTTGAGTTGAATTTATTGGCCATCAGATTTGCCATATCTTCCGGCTTAGTATAGGTGATGCCTTCTACAACCAATTCCACACATTGTTGGGTGTCGCCTTTAAGACTGCAGACATAACTGAAAAATGTCTTATGGTTAACTGTAGCTTGGGATGATTTTTTTTGCCTCAAAATGTGCTTTTAAAGACTTGGCTGGTTCTCTGATTTACTTGTTTATACTAATGAGGGATTTTTTTGCTCTGTTGTGCTCATTGTCTCTCTTACTTCTAGACACAATTTTGTTTCTTTTGTTGAACAACCTCTTAATACCAGGGACCACCAGGGTGGCTTCTTCTTGCTTTTTGATCTAGGCTTATTTTGGTCTTGTACTGCTATTTCTATGCAATTGGGTTTGAAACTAGCTATACTGTCACTTAATAGGAGGTAGTCTGCCTTAGAAAAGTTCTTAACATTTTAGGGTTAGGTAGTGGTCTAGTTTTGTCTTTATCTCAAAGGAGACCACTTTGTGATCTGATTTAATCAGTGAGGACATCACATTGGGGAGGGGGTGCAGAGCTCTGCCATATTTGTGAGTACTGGGTCCAAGATATTTGTAAACAAAGTACTAGCTGCTCCAGGGCATTTACATTTACAAAGTCAAGAAATCTTTGGGCCTGCATGTTAATGGTTGTAAATGCTTCTCAGTTAATGGAGGGGTAGTTAAAATTACCTATGAGCATGCTACTGGACTGAAAGGCGAGTGATTCAAGTATCTTCATGTATGATGTATGAGTTTCCTATTTAATGGTGGGGGAAACCTGTAGCGAGTAAGAATATGGTAATGGATTTTTCCCTGTTGTTATTTGGACATAGAGTAATTCAAACATGTCATACTGTTTGTCCAGGCTTGATGTGTTCTTATCCTTTAGGTACATAAATACATGTCTACCATTTGCTTTTTCATGTGAAGTGGGTGACTGGAACATCTAAATGATCCAAATGCACTGTCAGGGTGCCTTCCTTGGCTTTGAACTTTGGGGGCGGCACCTATATCCCTCATGGACAGGGGCAGTTGGTGCTGATCACAGAATCTCTCTGATAACAACAACCACCTAACTATAGTCAATAAGGGTGTTCAGGCTTTTATATGGCTAGGCTTGTAAAAGCCGCAGGGACATTAGCCTAGTAACCTCCAATGAACTTATGGACCATGTTTCAGTAACTCCACAGATGTCAGAGTTCTCTACAGTGAGAAGTGCTTCCAGGGTGTGCAGTTTTTGTTGAGACTCCTGGCAATGAGCAGTAATGCCTTTAGCTTGTCCTGAGTAGATTTTGCTATATTGGAAGGGTTATCTATTTGACGATGCCTAAAAAAGACAATATAGGAGTGGATAATGTTTTGGCCAATATCCAAAAGCCTGAAGACCATTCCTATCAAAGCAGTGAGGCCTGTCAATCATTTTCTCCCAGGATGACAAATATTGGAACTCATTGCTAACGCAGGCCTGTCTGTGACACATATTCTGAGAGCTCAATCATGTCTTTCTTTATATAGTCCATGGAGGTACATCTCTGGTCATTTACACCTACATGGTCTATGACTGAGTCATACTGATACTTGGGGTTAAGTAACATGAGTGTTTGCATGATCAGGCAGATCCTCCCCCCAACAGGCAACTAACTGTGACCTTACCCTTATCCAGCCTGGTCAGAGGAACATCAGTGTGTCTTACAATGGAGTGTGTTTTTTGTGTTTGTGTGTGAGAATCCAACCTCCAGTGACCTCTCTCACATATTATATTTGTCTGTTCCAGAATTAAGTGGTTGTCAGTGTACATAATGCAATTGTTACATTGCCTCAGGATGCCCATATCCACCAAGCTAAATGTAGAGATAGCTGGAAAGTGCCTATCCATGGCTGTAGGTCCTAATGTGTGCTTTAGAAGGGCAAGAATGAAGGATGTTTGCAACCATACAATAGATGGGTACTTACTTGGTGTAATCTGCAGCTAACCTATGCAGTGATGCTGCCTTGTGCCCTAACTACAAGTTCTTAGAGCAGCAATGTCCTGGGTGCTGTAATAATGTAATCTAGACATAAATAGCCCTAACTAAATGTGGCAATGTTGGTCAGTGTGCAGACTAGTTGCTCCATGAGTAGTGTGGGACTGGGTTAAATTCTGAGGTAGTTTTTATAGGAAAGTGCAACTTCTGATGATTACTAACCTCCACAAGACCAGATTTGCACAAATGCAAGGCTTATATATGACCAAAAAAAAGCAAGTCTTACATTAGCTATGCCCTAAAGCCAATCAGGTGAGTAAACTATAAGCTTTTCTACCAGTTTCCTAGTTATGAATAACAATTCTTGAATTATTTTTCCTTTCATACTCACACACACATATAATACTTGGGGTCAATAGTTCAGAGTAACTGTGAGTGTGGAAGAGAGGTGAAGAAGAGAGTACAGGCAGGATGGAATGGGTGGAGAAGAGTGTGAGGAGTTATTTCTGACAGACGAGTACCTGTAAGAGTGAAAGGGAAGGTCTACAAGAAGGTAGTGAGACCAGCTATGTTATATGTGTTGGAGACAGTGGCATTGACAAAAAGGCAGGAGTTTGAGCTGGATGTGGCAGAGTTAAAGATGTTAAGATTTGCACTGGGTGTGATGAGGGTGGACAGGATTAGGAATAAGTATATTAGAGGGTCAGCCCAGGTTGGAAGGTTTGGAGACAATGCCAGAGAGGCAAGATTACTTTGGTTTGGACATACGCTGAGAAGGGATGCGGAGTATATTGGGAAAAAGATGCTAAGGATGAAGCTGCCAGGTAACAGGAAAAGAGGAAGGCCTAAGATAAGGTTTATGGATGTAGTGAGGGAGGACATGCAGGTGGTTGGTGTGACAGAGCAAAATGCACTGGACAGGAAGAAATGGAAACAGGTGATCTGCTGTGGCGACCCCTAATGGGAACAGCTGAAAGAAGATGATGATGATGATATAAAACATATATATATATATATATATATATATATATATATATATATATATATATATATATATATATATATATATATATATATATATATATATATATATATATATATATATATATATATATATCTATCTATATATATAGCTATATACGGTTTACCTTTGAATGCTCAATGGCAACATCTTCCAAACTGTTGCTGTGAACAGCAAACAACGAAAATCTAAAACTGAGAAAACGAAGTGCTGAATTCCAAAATCTCGCCTCCTTTTTGACCCATGGTAGCACTTGTTTCAGTGGTGGAGCAATCGGAAATGTCGAAAGTCGATATTTATTTGACATTTCAGGAAGTCGACCCTTAGGTTTTTGTGTAAATGGTTAGCGGATATGCACGTTCAACGAATGTGCTTTCACACATTCAAAAGTAAACCATATATATATATATATATATATATATATATATATATATATATATATATATATGTATGTATATGCACTTGGTTATAATTTCCCTTACTTTCTCTTCCATTCTTCTTTGTAAAATTTTCATAAAAGTTTTATAGTCCTTGTTATTCAGTACGATTGAATATTCCATGTATATAAACAAAAATTCTTTTCCATAATCTTATTATGCAATAGTTTTATCTCATTATCTAGGCCCATACAAACTAGCATCCTAAAAAAAAAAAAACTTCTGCTTAAATGAAAACCTTCATCTCTCGTGGCTGACCTACTCCCTAATGAATTTCTCAAACTGGCTGATGATACCATCTTTTATCCTAGCTGTGTCCTAATCAACTACTCTATTTCTGAACAATATTTACCCATGCTCTGGAAAATATTACATATTATCTCATTAAACAAAGGCATCCTCTCTATAGACCTCTCAAACTACTGCCCATAGCTATTCTCCCTCCACTAACCAAAATTCTGGAAAAATGCATTCATAAACAACTCTTTCACTGTTTAGTAAATAATAACATTATCTCCAGTACCCAACATGGTTTCAGGCCCAAGCACAGCACCACTACCACATTAATTACATTTACCAATACTGTAAACCATGTCAAAAATAAGGGACAACTTGTTTCTTCCATTTTCCTTGACATGTCTAAAGCATTTGACACAGTATCCTACCAAAAACTACTCAACCATCTCTCATCATATAACCTTACCCAACCAGCACTATCTTTGTTTCACAGCTACCTATCTGGCAGACATCAGGCTGTCAAGTGGGACAACAAACTCTTCCCTCTCTTACCCATCTTTGCTGGTGTAGCACAAGGGTTAATCCTTGGCCTCCTACTTTTCATCATATTTACTAACAACCTCAGCATCACCGCTCATCTAGCCATCATTGTACAATATGATGATGATTCCTCCCTCATCTGCTGTGCCCCAACCCTTCCTGAACTCCTTAATAAAAGAAAAATAAATCTCTCCGTTACATTGAAAACTATCTCTCTGACCACTAGCTAATACCCAAACAAAACTAAACTAATGGTCTTCTCAAACATCAAACCAAAAAGCAAACCCCTTTCATCATCTACTCTTTCAAGAATAATAAGATCGAATCTGTGGAACAAACTAAACTTCTAGGGGTCACAATTGACAACTGTTTTAAATTCGATAAACACATGGCATTAACTATCAAAAAGGTTCACATCAACTTTTGCTTACTCTACAGAGCCAACCCTTACCTTATTAACAACACCAGACTATCCACAGCCAGAACACACCTACTATCTACCCTTCTATGTTCCACTCAGATTTTTACAAATCTTTGAAAAGCAGAAATAAGCAAACTCAAGATCTGTTACAATAAAATTGCCAGATTTTCTGCAAACCAACAACATAGATCACACCACTGTCCTGCTCTACATGAACTCAGTTGGATTGAATTACCCAAGCTACTATCCCTGTACTAACTAACCATGGCCCACTCCATTAATTACCTACCTGAAAACTGTCCCACACTCCAAAACCTACTGCAGGTAAATACAAACTGTAGAACCCTAAGATCCTTCTGAGAAGCTCCTACTAAAAGTCATTAAGGCCAACAACACCTTTGGGGATTTCCTATTTTCCAACAAAATATGTAAAACTTGGAACTCAGTCCCACAACACATTTTAAACACTATAAATACTTCCAAATTCAAGCTACTCTTCAAACAGCACTGAATGTGTTCCTGTACATCTCCTGGCTGACTATATGTGTGTCCTGGCTGACTATACCTGCATCCTTTTAGTAACCAACTCCTACCCTTTTATTACCTACTCTAGCCACTCCTATGCCCATCTGTATTTCCCTTACTCATTTCTAACAGTTACGATTCTGTTATATATTTTATGTTGCTGCTACATATTTGAATTTGTTAAAATATAAAATGTATATGCTTTTTTGTACTCGATTTTGTTCTCTGTGTTAACTTGTCATACTGCTACCTTTACATTTCCACTTATGTAATGCCTATTTTTCAATTACTGTATTATGGAACTTTTCTCCCCAAGCCTCCACTGAAAATTGCCTCCTAGTCCAGTCGGACATTTCATGGTACACAAATGTAAAATAAAAAATAAATAAATAAATAATGGTCTCCAGTTCTGTATCTCACATTCATCACTTTTTTTTCCAAATAAATTTGATTACACCACAATTCTTTATACAGAAATCCTTTATCTAACCATTCATTTAATACCCTTCATAACCATTTTTTTTATCTAATGTCATATTCCTATACTTCCCATATTCTATTATATCTGAATCGGCTGCCATGTCTAAGTTAACTACTTTTACTACATCATCTAGTTCCTCTATCATAGTTTTCTTTTCCAGATTCTTATTTTCTTTATCAGAACATGTACTGACATTCCATTTCTTATTGTTTTCATTTTCTGTCCTTTAACGGATATCTTAATATATCCTTTTACAGTTTTCATAATTTTCTATTGTGCATTATATGTTATACACAATGTGTCATTCATTTCTCTCATAATACTATTATTCTCTTTAAGTATTTTACTCAAATGTGGTGCAATTTTATTTTCCCTGCAAAAATATATTTTCTTATACAACAGATGTTTTAGTGTTTTTTCTTATATA
Source organism: Protopterus annectens (assembly GCF_019279795.1). Taxonomy (NCBI): domain Eukaryota; kingdom Metazoa; phylum Chordata; order Ceratodontiformes; family Protopteridae; genus Protopterus; species Protopterus annectens. Next base: position 989,309,517 of record NC_056741.1, on the reverse strand, counting down.
ACTCATATATTTTTTGTTCATTAATAAAAGAAAAAACTTCCCTCATTCTTTTCTAGATTCTCAACAGGATCATTACTTAACTTCTTAGACATTATTTTTTCTCCTTTTATTTTTCTGTTTCCCATATTAAATAACTCCTTTTATACTTATGTTTAAAACTCAACTATCATTCAGACCAGTCCATATAAAATTCTCCTATTTCCACATGATTCTGCCATAATTTCAATATATTGGCTTTCCCTTATCATCCCATTTTACCTTACTTGTTCCTTTTAAACCCTTCCCTTTTGTCAATATACCTAGAATTTCCTTTTAGCATAATCCACATTTGCCATTGATATGAAAAACCTGTCATCAAAACACTTCCTTCTACCAGTAATAAACCTACTGTAATTAAGAAAATAGTTAATTTCAGTTCACTTTTCTCCTGTACAGTATGCCCACATATTTTAATTCCAAATTCTTAATTGTCCATATTTTGTAATATCCCACACTAATTTAACATCCTAATATTTTTCTGCTGTCTTAAATTACAATTAAAATATCCTATTACAATTATTTTTGTGTATATATATATATATATATATATATATATATATATATATATATATATATATATATATATATATATATATATATATATATATATATATATATATATATATATATATATATATATATATATTGAATAATGTTTCTAAACATCCCTGGTCTATCTTTTTGTCACATATGTGTGAATTGTGATAATTCTAAAAAAAAAATTGATCCTTCCATCTTACATCAAGAACTGTTGTTGTACATACTATAACAAGTGTAACATTCAGAAATTTTATTTCATCTTTAAACAGAATGAGTATCCCATAACAAGTCTCTTTTCCTAAATTCCAAATCACATTTTTTCCACCAGGCTTCACTTTGACATCTCTCTTCTTGTGTTAGAAATCTAATATCTTCTGATATAATATCACTTTCCTGCTTTTTACACTACTCCAAAATCCCTATTCTTCCTACTAACTTTTTAAAAGTATTAACATTTACTCTTAATACTTTACAGGTGATATTGTCTTATAACAGCATATTCATCTTTTGTCTTTCTTTTTTATTTCTTTCTTACACCCTTCTGTATTTTATTTTTTTGTCCCATGCCCTTTTACCAATAGAGTTTCTTTTTTGTCTGACTAAATTCCATTTCAAATCTTCACTATTACTTAACCCTGACTCTTCTTCCTCACCTTCATATATATTAAACCCTTCATTCTTTTTTTGTGTACATCTTGCTCTTTGTTTAGTGTATTTTTTGTGTTCTATTTGCATATGCACCATTTTTCCGTCTCTCTGTTTCCACTCGTTTGACTTAAATCTAAATTTCTACTATTTCTGACTCTTTCTTACTTACTTTTCGTCACATTCCCCCCAAATGTCCCTTTTTATTGCATTTATAACATCTTCATTTACAGTTCCTTATATCATGCCCTATCTTTCCACATCAAAACACTGTCCTTTAACAGAATTGTTAATCAAATCATCCGATTTTCCACATAAAGAAAACATGTTTTAGGCTGTCCCCAATATTTCACCACGCCTTTGTCACATTCAGCATTTATAATGCTTGGAATATGTACAATGTTCTCATTTTCAATTTTCAAAATCACATTGCAATCCCACACCCCATCCCACAAACCTTTATTATCTTATACTGTTGACATGTCCAATGCATCATTGCATAACTTTAGTAAATGTCTTTTTAACATCCATTATTCTGCTTCAGTGCTTCTTCCTCTGGCTTTTTCCAGTTAGAGGTTGCCACAGTGGATCACCTGTCTAATCATGACTGGCAGTGTAGTTTTATAGTGTTGAGTTGCCAGCCCAGTGCCCAACCTTCCACAGAAGGCACACATGTGCACTCACACCTACGGCCAATTTAGAGTGTCTACTCCACCTACAGCATGTCTTTGGGATGAAACCAGAGCACCTGGAAGAAACCCATGTAACCACTGAGAGGACGTGCAGACTCCGCACAGAAGGCACCTCAGCTGAGGATCAAACCAGAGAACCTCTTGCTGTGAGGTGGCAACGCTAACCGCTGCACCACCATGGCCACCCATTGTTCTGATTCAGTGCTAAACTGTATAGTAATCATTTTCTCTGACTCTGTATAAAAAGTTTTAAATGCATATGAATTCCATGACATACAGTTTTTCTTTTTCTCATATTCTTCTAGAAACCTTTCCATTATTTGACCAATCTCAAAAATAATGTCATAAAAAGTCCTTTTGTTTATATGTATAAAAGCTCTAACCTCACTTGCTTTAACTCCTAGTGTTTTAATTACTTATTTTCATACCTTATATCTGTCCAGTTCTACATCTTCCTTCTTTTCAGTTTGTAATGTAAAATGTTTATTTTTCTTTATACCTGTTACTTTTCCTTCTTTCTTTTTTTCATGTCCTGCTTTCACCATTTCTGCATATGATTTTCCTTTCACCAATGTCTCTTCTACTTGTTGAAACTCTTCCTTCTGAATTTTATCCATTAAGTCACCCCAGGACAAATCTTTACAACCCTCTGGTTCACTCAACTCCACCATGTCCATGAATAATTCATTCCACAACTCTCCCAACTGGAAGGTTGCAACAACACATTCTTGTATTGATACTTCTTGAAAGAGGTTTTGCTGAAAAATACCCTCAGAATCAATCAAAGATACAATTGCCTTTTTTCACATCTGCACACTGCCCTTGAAAAGGCTTGTCTGCCTTTTCTAACTCAGTAGCAGCACCATCTTGCACTATACAAGGCTCACCTGCCTTTTCTTTGGCATTAAACACCTCCACCAGAACAATCTCCTCGTTCTTATCACAAATCATGCTGTCAACCTCATTTTCATTCAATTCATTACTCATGACTGCCTTCATCTTTTCTGTTTTCAATTTTCTTCCTCCTTCTCTGAGCCACCTCCATGTTTGGAGCAGAAGCAGGAATTGCCAACACAAACAGTGGCCCTGTATGGTATACATAAGTTCCCTGATGGCCTAGCCAAATTGCACCTAGTAGTACAAAGACCCCTTCAAGCCTCTTCTGAAAACAGGCTACTAGCCTAGTGGAATTAACATGGTCAACAAAGGATAAATTAAAAAATCTCTACAATAAAACTAACAAAAAAAACGATAAAACTGAAAATAAGAAAACAAACTCAAGTGCTATTTTGAGGGTGCAAGGACTACCTACCGCAGTCTATGTCTCCATAATCTTACTTTGATATGTTATATATTGTACAGTCCAGTCCTTTAGCTGGTGTGGCATATAGGCAGAGTCTCCCCAGGGTAGATGACATGACAAAAAAGTATCTGATCAAGCACGAGTGCAGGAGTTGTGGCTGATGTCATGCTGCAAAAATGGAACATTTTGTTTGCAATGTTAATATATTTGTAATCACACAAAGTGCTAGTATAAGCTCAGAAGGACTTTTTTTTGTTCAAGTTTGGAGACCCCCCCCCTCAGCCTCATGTTGAAGAAGGTGTCACTCTGTCCCAGAGCACAAAACAACTTAGCTATGGCTGTGGTACAACCATTACATAAGAACAAGCACTGTGAATAGCCAAAAGTCAAATTTGGAAGCAGCATCCATATAATTTGCTCCTACCAATGTATAATTCACGTATTTTTACTTTCCTGATACTTTATTTATCTACTTCATTGCCATGAAAATTTTCAGATTAGGACAGCAGGGAAGCAGCAACATATTCCACAGCATACAAAGCCAACCTGATAGTGCATCCATGTTAACCGTGGTTTTGTAGAAAGCTGTATTTTGAAGTTGTGCAGTAATTTCAGTGGTTGCAGTGTGTATGGTCTCAGCTAAAAGAAGCACTCCCAAATTACACAAAGGGCTCAGTATAAATCTCCCTGCAGAAACTCATATATTTCCTAGTCGGTATTCCTTTACCACCAAGATCAGTCCTTATCATTATAGTATATATCTCCTGCTATGTCTCTGAGTTTGAAAGATCATATTAACACTTCACTTTCTCCCATTTTTTTCTTGACCCCTTCCTTTTTCTGCTTGAGATTCTGTAATGATGTACTAATTCAGGTTACATTTAGACACTATTATGTGTGCTGGTGGAAAGTGATTGGCCTTTCCTTTGTCTAACAATAAGAATCTTTAATTAATGTAGTTTTTGGAACAAACTAATTTCTCCAGAGATGCTTTGGGATTTATGGTGGGAAAGGGGGGTGGTGGTGATGAGGTGGTGGGAGAGTGTAGTTATACTGAATAGCAGTGGTGGCTAGTGACTTCAAATCAAAGTGGGGCTGCTGCAGACAATTTAATGGGTGGGGCCAATGGGAAGGGGTGTGGTCAGCCAGAAAGGGGAGGGGCTATGCTCAAAAACACAAAAACAGGGACTTTAATTAAATACACTGCCCTGGGTGCAAAACCATCATTATGAGAGTCCAATCAAGACAAAATGAAGTGTAGAAGAAAAAATATTTCAATGCATTGGCTACATGACAGCTTACTTAATATCTAGATGTAAACAAAAAGGTTGTGAGGCAAGAAAAAATAAATTATTTTTTAAATACATTACTGGAATGCCAGTCAAATCAAGTATAAAAAAAAAACAAGCAGCACTCAACTCAAACCACTTCTCCGATTACTGCAGTTCTAATTATAATTTATATTCAGCTTTATAAAAATACCAAGTAACATGCTGAAAGTAGCAATCTATGTGATACCTCCACTTGTAAAAATGTTTCTTATCCAGAAAAGACCTGCTGTCTGACAACAACTATCTACTTGTTTCATGAGGAAAATGTGATCAAAGTAAAAAATGAACAGCAAACAAGAAACAAGCTCAGGATAAATTGCTTAAAGTATTACTGTACAGGTTATAGACCGGGCATGATAGGTTGGCATTCTGTTTAGTTTATGTGTAAAGCCTGCAATCATGGCTGCAATTCTCCAACAAATGTAATGAGCTTCTGAAAATACTGTAATCCTGTCCTTTATTACAAATACTGTCATATGCATTTCAATACATAAGGCTTATACGTTATCTAGTTATGTACATATTCTCTTCATGGCAACAACAAAAAGGCTTTCAATGTTGGTAATTCTTTAACAGTATGCTTATTAAAGCTTACTTGCATCTTACAATCTCAGACAAGCTTACCTGATTATCACTAAAGCATTGCTACCAGTGGCGGCTGGTGACTTCAAATCAAAGGGGGGCTGCAGGAGACAGCTGAATGGGTGGGGTCAATGGGAAGGGATGTGGCCAACTAGAAAGGGGGGGGGAGCTATGCTCAAAATCACAAAAAACTAACTAAATACACTGCCGTGGGTGCCAAACCATCATTATGAGAGTCCAATCAAGACAAAATGAAGTGTAGAAGAATAAAAATATTTCAATGCATTGGCTGCATGACAGCTTACTTAATATCTAGATGGAAACAAAAAGGTTGTGAGACATGAAAAAATAAATTACTTTTTTTAAATACATTAATGGAATGCCAGTCAAAATCAAGTATAAGAAAAACAAGCAGCACTCAACTCAAACCACTTCTTGCACTGCAGTTCTAATTATAATTTATATTCAGCTTTATTAAAGTACCAAGTAATATGCTGAAAGTAGAAATCTCTGATGCCCCCACTTGTAAAAATGTTCCTTATCCAAAAAAAGACCTGCTGCCTGACAACTATCTACTTGTTTCACGGGGAAAACATGATCAAAGTAAAAAATGAAAAGCAAACAAGAAATAAGCTCAAGATTCATTGCTTACAAGGATTACTGTACAGGTTATGGACCACATGATTGGCATTCTGTTTAGTTTACGGTTAAAGCCTGCAGAGATGACTGGAAGTCTCCAAATGTAATGAGCTTCTTAAAATAATGTAATCCTGTCCTTTATTACAAATACTGTCATATGCATTTCAATACCCAAGGCTTATACATTATCTAGTTAAGTATTCTCTACATGGCAACAACAGAAAGGCTTTCAATGTTGGCAATTCTTTAACAGTATGCTTATTAAAGCTTACTTGCATCTTACAATCTCAGCCAAGCTTAAATGATGGTTGTTAAAGTATTGCTACTTAAACACAGAGCAACAGGCACTTTGAGTAATAAGCATAAATCAACAGTACAAAAAATATGACAGAAACCAGACCATTCTGCAAAAATCAAGGACAGATGAAAAGCCACTCTAGTACTTGTGTCTACCTTGGATGAGGTGGGTACTCTGCACATTTACACTGCATAACTACTCCTTGCCTTGCTTCGACACATCCAGAGTCACTACATGGGAGAGTGGGGTGCAACAAGTATGTCACAATTTGAAATGTCTCTGGCTGACTGTGATGACCCTAACACATTTGTCATACCTCTCAACCTCAGATCAAGAAATCTGGACAAAGCCATACAAAGAAGTGGGACAAAGGCCCAAAAACAAGGACATTTTTTTAAAAATATTGCTCTTATAAACTTAGAAAGATAATAGAATAGGTCTTGCATTAGTATGAATTTTCTGAATGGTATGAAATCTGAAACTCAAATGTCTGTCATTATTTTCTAACTTCAGTCTTTAATGATTTGTCACTAATTTGCCAAAAAAAACACAATTTTATGAAAAATGGTCCAAAAATGTGATGTAAAAATATAAAAATAGCCACACAATACAGCTGGGAACCTGTCAAATAAGGGACACTTTAATATTAGTACTGCTAACTTGAGCAGCTGACAAAATAAAAGAATCTACATGCATTTCTGAAATAAACGTAATCTATAACTATGATTACAGTTATTTCTTAATTGTAAACCCTCCATGTTTTCTTTCAAAATTGCTATTTTGCAGAGGGATTATTAGGGGAAGAGCAACATTTTGAGCCAAAATCAGGGACAGTTGAGAGGTTTGGCTATGCCTAATTCTATAAAGTAATTTGCATGTATGTACCTCTCAACCTGTTAATGCAGTAAATCTGGACAAGGCCAAATATATTGGGGGAACATATAAACAGTACTAAAAATTGCTCTTGTATAAACTGAGACAGTTGATAGAACAAGTCTTACTTTAGCATGCATTGGTTATGAAGTCTGAAACTCAGTGTGTCATTATTTAGTGACTTAATTCCTAAATGATTTGCCCCAATTTTTTTGAGGAACAAACCAAAAATAAGAAGCAAAAATCTATTCATTCTTTGAAAATCTGGACAGTTGGGAGGTATAGTTCAGCTGGGGCTGTCTAAGTTTGCCACCCTTCCCCCTCACAAAATCATGGTCAAATGGAGCCTCCTGCTGCTGCCATTCTAATGATCCCATTACTTGGCTATTTCACTCCATTTACCATAAACACTAATGCACATACTGATTTACTTCTATGATGATTTGGACTTCATTTGAAAGTTTTATTTTGCATTTTACAGCACAAACACCAAGCCATCTGCTAAACAAACTTAGCATTAAAACTTCTCTGCCCTTGAAACTCACATTCATTGAAACAGCATTGAAATCCACATTCAAAGAAAATAAATTTTACCAGTGGCAAATAAAGATTAATTCTGGGCTGTTTTCAAATCATAGGCCCCTTGCATATGAAACATACATATGCTCTTTGATACACCTTCCTATTGTTTTGAACATTTTTCCAGTAAACAATGAAACAAAATGCATGCACCAATAATGACAAAACTGCCCAATTCAGAACATTTCCTTCATCAAAGTCTACTCAAACTTCTACAGTCCACCATTATCAGTAAATATGCACAATTCTACAGTCCACCATTATCAGTAAATATGCACAATCTCTGAAGTAAAAAAGTCATCTAAATAATTCCACATTAAATAAATCTGTAACTAATGAAGAGGTTGCTGCTAGCAAAAACCTTTATATTTTATGGTTTCATCGAAGTGTCTGATGCCCCTGAGGAATAAATTGCCTATATTACATTAAAAATTATAAGCTAGTAATACTGCAATAGGAAATGGATGGCAAACAAGATAACAGGCTCATAGTTAGTATCAACTTTTTCAGTACAGCAGCATTCACCCCTTGTGGGAGTAGAACCAACAACCTTCTGCATCAAAAGCAAGTACACAACCTGTTGTGCTATTAACATTGCAAGCTGATTTTCCATAAGCAGACCTAAACGTCTCTTCCCCTGCAGCTCTCAGCTCCTTGTAAAATCTATTCAATACTCAACTGCATCTCAACTTTGCAGCACAAGAAATCTGGAAAAAGCCAAATTTATTGGGGGACTCAAAAGGCCAAAAACCAGGGACACATTAAACATTGCTTGTATAATCTTGGAAAGTTGTAGAAAATGCTGTGTTACCCCATACATTTTACTGCCAAGGTCCCTGTGCAAAAGTGTCAGAGCAACATACCACTATGCCAAATCACCTGCTTTGTGAAAGAAAAATGCTGTGTTACCACCATACATTTTACTGCCAAGGTCTCTGTGCAAAACAGTCAGAGCAACATACCTTTACACCATATCAGCTGCTTTGTGAAAGAGAGGAAGACTGAAACTTAAATGGCTATCATTTAATGAATTCAGTTCTCACCATAGCTGTAAACCTCTTAGCACAAAACACCTGGACAAACCCAGTAATGAGGGAATACAGCCCTCAGACATATTCAGTGAATTCAGTTCTTGCCATAGTTGTCAACCTTAGCACAAAAAAAAATGGACAAAGCCAATAATGGGGCAATACAGTCCCAAAAATAAGGACAAATGTCAAATATTCATCTTATAAACTTAGAAAATTGCTAGAATAAAAGGTCGTGTTACTATGTATTTTCTGAAGAATATGAAGTCTGAAATTCAAATGCCTGCCAATTTTATTTAACATTTGTTAATCAGGCTTTGTGAAAAAAAAATGATAATGCAGGGACCTCTAGCAATCATTTGATTTATGCACATAAAACAAGCTACTTCAACTTTTTTTGGCTGAAAGCAGAGTAATAAATAAAAGATGTTTTCACATTTTGAACACCCCTTTTTATCTTTCTTTGGTATCACATCTTCCAATGTCTACTGCATTCTGATGATGTACCTTCTTCAAGCAAGTCTACCCACCTTGAATGTATTTAACTCCACACCAAGAATGCAAATACAACTCTCACACCACATATACAGGAACTGAACAGTATGTAGCATCGACCCTGCCTTGAAGCCCCTTACTCTTATAATACCCCTCAGAAAACATTCTGCAGATGCAATCATCTGTCTTCTCCAAGTCCACCAAATATTTGCAAGCATGACCCTGACACCATCACTTCAATACCTGTGCAAGAAGGAGGAGTTGTGCAGCTATGCTGGCACCTCCACAAACCCTCCTGAATCAGAAAACTAGTGCATGGAAAATGTTTTCTAGCGGCTTAGCATAGGCTCCCCCAGGAAGGCTGAGGAGTCTGACCTGTCTGTAAATCAATGGGAGGCCCTCACTTGTTCAAACACTCTTTTGGTGAGAACTGATGCTGGCAAATTCATTTCCTGAAAGCTACTTTCAGTGCCAGTGGAGCTTGTCATTTTCCCCACTGTTGTGCAAACATGGGATTTATATAATTATGTGAGTCACATGGTATCACCACATGGGAGAGTGTAGGTATGTCTGTCCCTATAAAAAGAAAAATAAATAAATATTTTGAAGTTCACTGAAAGTGAGCTTCAATAAGTTATTTCCATGGCTTCTGCACCTGTTCAAAGTTCCACATGTCATGATCTCTAATTAGATCAAACCTTCCTGCTCTTCTTTTTGAAAATTTGACCACCACCACAACTTGCCAGTCCACACCTTGCACACAAAACTGAAAAGGCATATTGTCCCATCCCCTCATGTGAAGGGTCCTGCTGCTGATGTGGAAGTGCCCTTGTCCAGGTGGCCTGAGAGTCTAGCCTTTCCTCACCACAGACCAGGACCATCTGTGTTTCTGCACCAAATAGCAATTCTCCTCAGGTCTGCAAATAATACATCATCCCTACCTCTGCAACCACATCACTCCAGATACAGGCTATGATGTGTTTCTATTAAGCTTCCTGGGTGGCTAATGTGGGTACTCATGTTGCCATGAGGGTGTGTTATACCCTCCCCAGGACTGAGCCTGCTCTCATGCACATTATCACTGAAGACTACTGCCTTAGTATCACCAAGCCCATGTATCCAATCCTCCCTACCTCCAAGTGCCTGAAAGCCTCCTCTGCCAAGTGACTAGTGCAGCAGGCCATAACTGCCCCTCTTCCCCTCCCCCAGGATGGACATGGTATCATTATTCACTCATTTCCACCCTCCTTCACCCAGTTCCTCCAGATCTTGAGCTGCTAGTCAAACTCAGGTCATGTGGGTCAGAGTCAAGGCTTTATGCCTCAAAGCCACAGAGATGGAAATCCAAAACAGCAAACAGTGAGCAAGAAAGTATTTTGTCATTTAATCCATCATATGTTACAGCTTTGAAATTTGTCTTTACTTAATATACTTTACATCCCTCCTTTATTGAAGGAATGTAGATATTGAACAGCTATACTCGATTTCTGTTTCCAGAGCTTGTGCATTATGAACAATTTGTAGAAATTCCTTGCCTCAGCATAAGACAGAAAAATCTTGATTATGTAGGGAGCTGAAAAGATTGTATACCAACAGAAAGTTAGTTTGGCCTGTAAGCTTTCCATGCTTGTTTCATATATTGATCTAATCATGTAGTGCTAAAACAACTGTTGCTTGAAATGATCAATTCATATGAAACCATAAAGCAAAAAAAAAAAAAAAGTGGATTTACATAAAGATTGTTTAAGCAGTTAAGCAATAATGAAAAAGAAACACATCTCTACCAGTTTCCTGGCAACAAGAAAAATATTTAGTATATTTTATAACATCCGTATGATTCATTAATATAACGACACCATATTTATCTGTGCACTCACAGTAATGTAATCAGCAGTTCCATTAAAAGCTGCTGTTCTCTGTAACAAACATTTGCTCACAGCCTATATTTAGAGAAAAGGTGCTGTTGTTTTAACAGAGGAACATATTGACACTATCAGTAATTCACTTTTAGAATTTGCCTGAAACACATCTCATGGAATACCATTTAACTGTTAATACGCAAGATTAAAAGAAGCAAAAAATAAAAACAGTAATGTTATCTTAGAAGCTTAAAGAGGGACTCAGTACAATGGCTGAGTTCCAAAATTTAAAGGCAGATGCACCAAATAAAACCTCAAACTAAAATTAGATTTATGTTACTTCATGTTTTAAGTTAAGGGTCGATAGTCTTAGAGATATTAACAATTAACATACTTACATCTATTCTGCACCCGTCCTTCACTCTGTACTTTCTTCTTCTTCTTTCTTCTTCTTCCTTCTTCTTTCTTCTGCTCTTCTTCCGCTGTCCAAATAAATCCAACAAAACCGGATCATCACAAATAATTAAAGCTGCTCGATTCCTAAGCAAACTGAACTAACTGATTCTTGCTCTCTTCCCAGCACATAGGCCCGGGAAGAGAGCAACAACCAGTCAGCAGCATTTAGGCTTTAGCCCAGCAGGCACGTCATGACTGAAGTGCCTGCGGACGTCGCAGTCCGAGCCCCTTCCAAGTCTATGTGGTTTGGAACCGCTGCCACATAGACTTCTGGGCATCACAATGATGCCTTATGTGCTCCTCCGGGCTGCAAAGAAAAAAAAAAAAAAAGCTGTTTACAACCGCGCGGGTAAGGTGCGCAATGCGCATGCGCATACTTTCGAGTCGCAGACTCGAAATTTAAACTAAAAAAAAAGATTTCTTTTTTTTTTTTTTACAGTAAATCACAAGACCAAAACAACCGAGGGAGCTGCAGACCGGCAGTCCGATGCCACGAGCCGCCCCTGATTGCTACTTAAACACAGAGCAACAGGGAGTGCAACAACATGCATTTTTCTGAATAATAAGAAGCATAAATCAACAGTAAAAAATATGACAGAAAACAGAACATTTTGCAAAATCAAGGACAGATGAAAAACCACGATAGTACTTGGATGGAGGGATACTCTGCACACTTGCATAACTGCTCCTTGCCTGTCTTGGACACATCCAGAGTCACCACATGGGGGAATGGGGTGCAACAAGTACGTCACAATTTGAAATGTCTCTGGGTGATGGTGATGGCCCTGACACATTTGTCATACCTCTCAACCTCAGAGCAAAAAATCTGGACAAAGCCATAAATAGAAGTGGGACAAAGTCCCAAAAATAATAACAGATTTTAAATATTGCTCTTATCAACTTAGAAAGATAATAGAATAGTAGGTCTTGCATTAGTATGAATTTTCTGAATGTATGAAATCTGTACTCAAATGTCTGTCATTATTTTCTAGCATCAGTCTTTAATGACTTGCCACTAATTTGCCAGAAAAACACAATTTTATGAAAAATGGACCAAAAATGTGATGCAAAAATATAAAATAGCCACACAATTCAGCTGGGAACTTGTCAAAGAAGGGACACTTTTTTTTTAATATTAGTACTGTTAAGTTGAGCAGATGACAAAATAAAAGAATCTGCATGCATTTCTGAAATAAAAGTAATTTATAACTCTGATCATTACAATTATTTATTAATTATAAACCCACCACATTTTCTTCTAAAATTGCCATTTTGCGAAGGGATTATTAGGGGGAGAGCAACATTTTGAGTCAAAGTCAGGGACAATTGAAAGGTTTGGATATACCTAATTCTATAAAGCAATTTATTTGACATACCTCTCAACCTCTTAATGCATGAAAATCTGGACAAGGCCAAATATATTGGGGGAACATACAGACAGTACTAAAATTGCTCTTGTATAAACTTAGACAGTTGACAGAATAACAGGTCTTGCTATATATGCATTTTTCTGAAGGGTATGAAGTCTGAAACTCAATGTCTGCTATTATTTAGTGACTTCATTCCTAAATGATTTGCCAGAAAACCACAAATTTTATGAGGAACAAACCAAAAATAAGAAGCAAAAATCTAATGATTCTGCAAAAAGCTGGACAGTGGAGAGGTATAGTTGAGCCAGGGCTGTTTTTGAGTTTGCCGGCCTTTCCCCGTCACAAAATCATGGTTGAATGGGGCCTCCCCCTGCAGCCATTCCACTGTCCCATTACTTGGCTATTTCACCCCATTTACCATAAACACTGTAATATGCATACTGCTTTGCTTCTACAATGATTTGATTTAATTTAAAAGTTTTATTTTACAGAGACATGCGTGAATGGGCATACCTTGGTTGAAGGTTATGCATCAGGGCTGGCAACTCGGCATGTAAAAATCTTCTGCCAATCATTAGCAGACCGGAGTTCTGCTGTGGTGACCCCTAACCTGAAAAAGCCAAAAGGCACAACAGTAACTACAACAATACAAACACTAATAGACATCTGCTAAGCAAAGCAATGCAGTCTCACAATGAAAATAGACTTAGCATTAAAACTTCTCTGCCCTTGAAACTCACATTCATTGAAACAACATTGAAACCCACATTCAAAGAAATACATCTGGCCAGTGGCAGATAAATATTAACTATGGTCTGTTTTCAAATCATAGACCCAGAAACATACATGTGTTCTTTGATACACCTTCCTGGTTGTTGTTGTCTTTTGGCTTTTCCCGGTTAGGGGTCGCCACTGTGGAACTCCGGTCCACTAATGATTGGCAGTACATTTTTACAGTGCCGAGTTGCCAGCTCGACACCCAACCTTCAACAAAACACGCCCATTCACGCATGGCTTTCGGAACGCCACTCAACCCATGGGGAGAACATGCAGACTCCACACAGAAGGCACTCCCCGCACTCCAGCCGAGAATCGAATGGGAGAACCTCTTGCTGTGAGGCAACAACGCTACACCTTCCTGATTGTATTAAATTATATTCCTTGTATAATGCAATACAGTTGTTAGAGGGTATTTTAAATGTATTGTTTTGATCATTTTTCCAGTAAACAATGAAAGAAATTGCATGAACCAATAATGACAAAACTGCCCAATTCAGAACATTTCCATCATAAAAGTGTACTCAAACTTCTACAGTCCACCAGTATCAGTAAATATGCACAATTTCTTCAAAAGTAAAAGTCATCTAAATAATTCCTCATTAAAGAGATCTGTAATTAACAAAGAGGTTGCTGCTAGCAAACAACTTTATATTTCATTGTTTCATCTACAAATACACTGTCTGTTCTCCTTGAGGAATAAATTACCCATGTTACATTGAAAAAAATGATAAGCTAGTAATGTTGAATTAGGGAATGGATGGCAAAGTGATAACAGGTTGATAGTTACTAGGTATCTCCACCAAAGAATACATTCTCATGATTGCAGCATCCACCCCCTTTAAAAGTACAATGCAGTACAGTATCAACAATGCAGCTACATACTGTGGGAGTAGAACCCACAACCTTCTGCATCAAAAACCTAGTACACTACCTGCTGTGCTACTAACAATGCAAGCAGACTCAGCATAAGCAGCACTAAACTTCTCTTCCACTGAAGCTCTTAGCTCCTTGTAAGATCCACTCGACAGTCAACTGTATCTCTCAATTTTGCAGCACATGAGCACAAGAAATCTGGAAAAAAAAAAATTTATTGGGGGGGACAAAAGCCCAAAAACCAGGGACACATTTTAAACATTGCTTGTATAACCTTGGAAAGTTGCTAGATTAAAATGTTGTGCTACAGCCATGCATTTCACTGCCACGTCTTGGACCCAGGACCCTGTGCACTACAGTTAGAGCAACATACCACTATGCCAAATCAGCTGTTTCTTAAAAGACAGGAAGACTGAAACTTAACTGGCTATCATTTAGTGAATTCAATTCTCACCATAGCTTTCAATGTCTTAGAACAAAACACCTGGACAAACTCAATAATGGGGGAATACAGCCTCCAAACATATTCAGTGAATTCAGTTCTCACCATAGCTCTCAACCTCTTAGTACAGAAAAACCTGCACAAAGCGAATAATGGCAGAATACAGCCCAAAAATAGGGACACATTTCAAATATTGATATTATAAACTTAGAAAATTGCTAGAATACAATGTTTTGTGTTACCATGTACATTCTGAAGGATATGAAGTCTGAAATTCAAATGTCTGTCATTATTTAGTGAATTCAAAATCCAGGAAACCACAGATTTTATGTGGAACAGAACAGAACAAAAATATGAGGCAAAACTCTGAAAGCTTTTCATCATTGGTGGTGGGTATGGAATGCAGGGTCTTGCTACCTGCACCCAAGGTTGAGAGTTTGAGCCTGAGTTGCTCTCTAGCCACCAGTTATAGTTAACTGGGGCATTTTACATACACACACAGCTGATAAGCTCCTGGCCAGTTTCGTACATGAGCTGTCCTCCTCACGGTCCTGGAAAAGGAAAATAAATAAACCAAACCAGTTTGCCATGTCAGCTCTCACGCATGAGTGCGAGAATAAACAAGTCAAGCCTGTTTCTCAGCACCAGACAGTTCCCCAGTCAAAAGCCTATGCTCGCTCTGAGCATGCACAGACTCCAGACCTTGTAGTCCATGCGGATGTAACTGCATAGACTTCTGGGGCATCAGTAGACTGCTGTCTTCTTTCTGAATCTGGACTGGTTAAACAGCGGTCCGGATTTAAGTTTCCAAACATGCATGCATGGAGTTCCGGGATTTTTTTTTTTCATTTTTAGTTTACAGCTGGGGGGCTGCAGTCCTGCAGTCCAATAGCACACGCCACCACTGCTGAATAGCTAATTGAAAATGAATGTGATGGGAGAATCAGGCAGGAAAGGGTTATATTTAAGGTGAGGGGGGTTAAAGCGGAAGTGAGGTAAATGAAGGGAGGAGTTAATGTATTTTTTTGTAAGAACTTATGGGTGAAGAGATCAGCTTTAGATGTGATCTTGTTGCCCACCCTCTCTCCTTTTTTATTTTGTGTCATATGATATGTGATTAGTTTGATATGTGAATGTATTGGTGGGCAGAGAAGAGAGATTGGCATGTACCTCTTCTGTTTCCCCTCTGATGTTATGTGTTGCATTTTACAAGGCTGCTAGTTGGGAATGGAAGTGAGCAGTAGTACACTGCTTCTGGTAATGTCACGGTAAGTGAGCATTTGGATAATGCTGCTAATTTTTGTGGTGGGTCAGATGTGAGTGGGAGGCACTGCCACTATTATATTATGTCAAAGTTATGTTTACATTGTGTTTAACTAAATTTATGAAAGATCAATTAATTCTAGGTTTAATGAATTTTGTTCAGATAAAGGGCATCATATGCCATGTTGATATGGTATATTTTTTTGAGGAAATGGGATTGGGACAAATCAGATGAGGCCAGCATTTGTTCTTTTCTGGCTGACAGCAACTGGATCCCCAAAACCAAGATGCTCTGCTTTAGGTTACCAGGTAACTCCCTTCCATCAAATTTTACACCACTCTTCCCTTACCTTGCCCCACATTTCAGTAACCAGTTCACATTCACACATCATATGAATTAATCCTACTGATTCTTACTCACACCACCAGCAGCAGTCACTAAGTTTCTATTCTCCTCGTGCAGATTACTAGCAATGAAGAAACATATGCAAACAATTTACACTTCCTGATCATACTGAGTTGCCATATGCTTTTATGACTGCAAGCCCTCTTCAAAAAACTAACATAACCAACACAAATATTAAGCACGTTGACCACTTTAAATATCCCAGGTACTGGACTGAACTGTTTAACATTATCATCCATGCTTGAATGATGTGTTAGTAATATCCTGAACCGCTTGGACCAATTGTGAGGTTTTGATCACATTACAAGGGGCACATGTTGAGCTATTAGCATCATTCTCTTTAAGCCTGTACTTCAGTATACACTCCCTCTTGCTGTCTTCAATTCCTACCAGCAGAGTGCTCGGTCCCACATTACCTTTAATATGATCTACAACTTTGCCTTGTTATCTGACCTTTTTGAACATCATTGTATCACTATTGGCATGGTTGACTGTCTTCCTCTAACTGTTAGAGCCACTTTCATTATCTCCTAGCTGATGTAGAAACTCCTGCATCTTATTTTTTGACCCTGCACACATTCTATCCATTTTTATCCATGGCTTCTTAACCTCTGAACTGATCTCATGGTTGAACCCCATAGCCTTTTGGGCTGAATCAGCACATATATGCATTATATGATAAGAGAATTAAAGATTTGTCAACTGAACTACTTCCTTTACAGACATTAACTGGAAGGCTTTCCCCATAGATTTGTGTAATAACTTTTCAATTATCTTCTCAAATTACTTCTGATTTACCTATAGCACCCCCTGCACTGTTGATAAAACTTTTGACCTCAGATATTTATCCTGTTTTCTACTACTCAAACCCCTATGCCCTCTCAAATGAACTCCCCATCCAGATAGGTACAGTGCCATACTTTTTCAGATAACAATTTAAGCACACTGTTGCCCAAATTGTTAAAAATGTCAGTACTTCTGGCAATGGCTCTATGATATTTGTATACAACATGATGCAATCATATAAAAGAGACTAAATCAGTCTTCTGTCAATATCCATCCTTACATTCTGTTAAATGTTCTGGTTGCCATCTAATTTGAACTGCCATATCATATACAAAACAACACAGTGACAAGGAGCATCCTTTTCTGTGGCCTGTCCCTACTGGCACTTCTTTCAGTATCACTCTGTTTACCATTGTTCACAATCAACATTGTCTAATGAATTATTTACCCACATTTGCATCTACCAACAATTCCCACATAAACTCCTAGTGTATTTTCAAAAATAAATATTTTTCATATCAAAATAATTCCACTCCACACCTCTGATGTGTCTGTCTTTCCACCCAGTACATAAAACATCCAACAGTTTTCCCATGAAATCTGTAGACATTCTCCTTTACCAATAACAAAACAGCTCCCCCCATCAAACAAATTTTCCCCTCACTTCATCTAGTCTAGCAACTGGTATAATTAGAAATATTTAGTATCATCATTAATCTACAAAACTGGTATATAATGTGCAATCTCAGCAAATTTCTCCAATCCCTAAGTAACAAAATTATTGCCACCTCCATCTAGACATTGGTACTCCTTCCTGTGCCAGAATGCCACAAACAGCTTCACTCAGATTTTCACATCTTTCCTGGTGTTTCAAATTATAGTATTGTAATGGCAAGCCATCCCTTTCAGATACCAGATTGCTAAGTACACTTTTCTACCTCAGTTTATCTTCTCAAACTGCCCATTTCACTCTCACTCAGCATCATACCTTCCCAGGTCTTATCTCCCATTTACCTTTCTTCCTTCCTTCTCTTACTGTACCCTACCTGCATGAAGCCTGGTATAGAACAC
Organism: Protopterus annectens; assembly: GCF_019279795.1. Taxonomy (NCBI): domain Eukaryota; kingdom Metazoa; phylum Chordata; order Ceratodontiformes; family Protopteridae; genus Protopterus; species Protopterus annectens. The sequence goes on along the minus strand of NC_056741.1, from coordinate 989,291,167 downwards.
TGAGAAACATTAGCCACTGTCTGTCTAGCCACAGTTCTTATATACCATTCATATGGAACCTTCCCATAATTTTCTTCTACTGTTAGTCCTTCAGCTTCTGTTAGTAGCTTCCAAGATTTGTTTATTCCCTACCAGCATGCGGTTCTCCTCTACTTGATCTCAACAACTATGTGGGTCACCTCCATCATTTTAATTTTCCATGTCAGTCCTTGTGATTTCATTGACACTATTTTGGTCATTTGTAGTTTTGGATCATTCATCTGCACCTTCCCAAATTTTCTTTTATAATTTTTTGTCCCACTCGTCAGCACTTTCTTAACGTTTCTTACCTGCCTTCCCTTCTCTCATATCCCATTTCTTCCATAATCCATCCCTTCCAGGTTATTTTACTTGTCTTACACCTTACAACACTGCCATCAACTACATCTCCCAAGTTTTCTTAATCAGTTTTTTCTTCCACTATTCCATAAAGTCACTGATCCATGTCTGTATAATGTCACATATTCCACCTACTATTTACCTATACTATCTTTCACAGTTTCTCAGTCTACCACTGGTGTAACCATGTTATAGTCTGAAACACTTCTCTCTTCTGCCTTCACATGTTTCTCATTTCCAATATCCCTATGATAATTTGTAAGTTTGCACTCTGTCATGTCTATTAAATGTAAGACCTTCTCTCTCTCTCTCTGTTTCATACTCAGTCCCATGCAAACATGGACAAAACCTGCTTTCTTTATAGCTTTGATTCCAGCTTGCTATTCCACTTTCTCAAACATCATCTCCCTCTGTTAGTAGAGAACTGTATTAAAGTTATCATAAATCAGATATTTCTATCCTCCTGTAGTGTTCCTTCAATTAAAATAAAAAGATCACAATTCTTCTGATTTAGATGATATACTGAACTTACCTGTATGAATTCTCTATGAGTTGTGAGTCATCATTACTCAACTCACTGAAATGGAAGCTGAAGAAACGTGAACAGAAGAAATCAGTGTTAACCACTAAGAGTAATGGCCTTTATACCATAAATCCCTTTAAGTTATTTTACGCTACTTCCAAGTTCTCTCAACAGTGGGGCAAATGAAAGGCATCTCAGGATGATGAGTCTGACTAAGTTCACCTGCCAGCACAGTATCATAATTCTTTATCCTCATAATCATCCATCTCCCAACAATAACATACTCCAAGTATTCTGTCTCTCAGTTCTGTATTTGAATTAAAAAAATATACTGATCACATCACCTTCTGGGGATGTTTGACTCTTCCTCCCATTAAAAACATTTCTGCACAATTCTGAAACTTCTTCCTTTTTTAAACTCCATTTTCAGCAGCATTGTAGGTTGTATTTCTTTTTTCAGCCTTGCTAAATCTTCCTCTGTTTTAATAAGGCTAAAGGATAAGGCACCCCCATTTTGCACATAACCACCCTATATCTTCGTCCTACTATATCCTATAGCATCTCCACTGGAACAAGGACAAAGGACACTTTAGTATCCAAAAATAACAAGACCCCCCAGTCAACATACTACTTAGGTGTGCATCTCCCTTTTGATCGCCAGCTCATCTGTTGACTTTGTGACTTCTGCCATGCTAAGCAAAAACTAGAGATCAAGGCAAATGTGGCTTACGTCTCAAACTGGTCTACCCTCTGCTACCATCATAATTACCAGGGTCCTGTAATATCTATAGCTTTGTATTTTTTTTTTTTTTTTTGTAAACAGAAGATTTTATAGAATATATATATATATATATATATATATATATATATATATATATATATATATATATATATATATATATATACCATAAGAAGATAAACCACTTAACCATGACATATTTCACCACATTTCTTGTGTCACTCGTGTCTTCATGTTGCATTAGCAGGTTGCACTTCTATGATGGAATGCTTTTGCTTACTCTTTTTTGATCCTGCAGCCAAAAATAAATAAAAGAAACAAAAAATGGAAAGGAAGGAAAGATAGAGAAAAAAAAATACTTCAAGGCAACCACCTTTTAATTGGTATATAATTACACCCTTATTTATATTATATAACACATCTCATTACTTTCAATGTCAGTGTACCCCCTACAACTTTTTCTTCATTTGTTAAGCCATGATATTTTCTCTTAGTACCTTACAGCATTCCACACATTGCTGCCTCTTCTAATTTACTTTCCTAACATGGGACAGTGTAACTGATGGCAAATGATAAGGAATATGATATGGGAGTACTGATCACCACTGGACTAGTCCACCAAGTGCAGTGACAAGGAAGTTGCAGCAGACAACAGAATGGTGTGGTATATCCTCAGGTGACTAGATTGCATATGCAGAGACATAATACTTCTGTTAAACTGAGCTTTAGTCAGGTCACATCTAACCTATAATTTATCATGGATTTATCTTTCTGCACACACATACACATCAAAACTGTATCAGCTCCTAGTTTGCCTTTTCTCTTGTCTGAAATTAGTATTTAGGGCTATGTCATTATTCGTTTCTAGCTGGAAAAGGTACATTGTTGTACCATAATTAGGAAAAAACTGAAGTACAATTAATTAATAGTACAATCCCCATTCTGTTTAAACATATGCATGCCTCTCCACAATTGTACTCACAAATACTTTGGACATATTTTTGTAATATAAGGGATAGGGGCACATAACTTATTGACTCACATACCTAGAACATTTTATTTATACATCATTTGAAACATCTATTAGCTGTTACTAACCCTAGCAGCTTTATTTTAAACAATAATTATTAATCATGTCCTTGAGACGTAATCCACTCATTGGTTGCCCATAAAACATATTGATAAAATACTGCATTTTATTATTCATCTGTCTTCCATTTTGTAATTATATACCTTCAGATTTGCACATATTTTATTAACTACTACAGCCTTCAAATTTATACCAGACTCATCCTGTTGCCTCATCAGCTCTCCTTCATTTTCATCAGCTGCCATCACATTGCATATACAAAAGAAGAGAAAAACAATCTGGTAAACATTCACAACACTCATTGTACCTCTATTACACCCTTCCTCCTGCCTTCTGCCTCCTCCTACTGCATTTCAAGCATGGTTGTACCGGGACCATTATCTGAAGCATCACTCATGGACTTTGTCCAATTTCTGTGATTGTATGTCTTTTAGCTTCATTATCTTAGTGTCCTTTTGTCTAATTCAATCCCTGCAAGCTTGACTTCCAGAATATGTAGTTTATAGGTTCATAGGTGAATACAAGGCTAAGTGATCTGAAGGGCCATTTTAACCCTAGTCAATATTTTTAACCAGAATCAAACCCTGTGCTTTGTGCATATGAGGTGAAGACCTAAACCATTATGCTACCCCCCCAGTGATGATATGAGGTAGCACCACCTGTACCAGGGAGAGTGGGGTAGTATATGTGTAATATATGCCAGCATATCTAGCTGGAGTTTTTAACAAATTTCATGTTATTTGACTATCACACTGATTTCTACAGATGTTTGAATTAAAAATACATTTGTAAAGTTACATGTGATAAAAAGGCATCAACAGTAGGTCCTGATGGACAGAAAAAAATGTACACATGTATATTAGGTTGCATTGTAACTGATTAAATGTGTATGTTTTATTAGAGAACCCAGGAAGGGGGGAAACGTTTGAAATTATGTTATAGCTGTCAGATGCTGCATCAGATCTTAGCAAAGCTCTGTGTGTATATTATACAAGAGTCTGGTGACCAGAGGTTATGTCATTTTCTAACCAGCATCTGGTTTCTTTGGAATCCCAGCAGCAGCTGATTTCTTTGGAAACCTCCCAGCAGCTGATTTCTTTGGAACTCTCCCAGCAACTGATTTCTTTGTAACCCTGGAAGCACAGAATCTGACTGGAAAGATTTCTGACAAGAGTATATATCTCACACATCCACACAGACCTAGAGAGACATCATCTGGCTTTTGCAGTGGTAAGACACTCAGCACACATCAGCCTGCCTTGCTTAGTAAGTAGTCAGGTTTCAGTAATTCTTTAGTTAGTCAGAAATATTTCATGAGAATCGTTTAGTATTGTTTCTGCAACTGTGTGAAACTATCCAATTGTATTATTTTCTATACCTCTGTTGTTGAAACTCTGTTGTTTATTGTTTATTATATTCAGTATTGTCCTGTTTTCTGTTTTACTATTTATTATTAAATATTTTAATAATATTATTAAATATTTAATACTTTTTGTTCTGGCTGGTCCTTCAGAGAATACTTTTCACATCTTAAGAGTGCTTATAATTATTTTAGTGACACTGTGGCTGCTCCTGAAAGTCTTGCTGCTTTGGTCATATTCTACCATTTGGATTAATATTAATTTTACACAGTATAACTGGGTATGATTTATAAAAGCCTTAGAGAATTGGACTGGTGGCAGCATGATTACCTTAGAGTCTGGGCAGGAAGGGGCATAGCTAAAAAATCTATGCCAGCTTTTCCCAGGTGTGTATGTGTGAAAAGCAAATATTCAAGTGTGTGTCAGCTACTGGAACAGGGACACAGAGCTCCCAAAGTGGTCAGTGTGGAGTTGTGTGTGCGCCTGGAGACATAGAAAGAAAGTCCATCTCCAGGTCTGTTACCATGCTCCCTGTGTGATCCTAAGGAAAACTGTGCTTGGTGCAGAGAGCTGCATTTTAAAATACTGTGTATTCATCTTTGCTCTTTGTGACCGTTCCCTCACCGGAGTCAGTGGTGAGGACTGAGTCTCCTTGTTTACTTGCCTAGAGTATGGATTCCTCACCCCCCCCCGATCAAAAACTACCAGATGTACAGCATTGTCTTAGAAAGGGCAGAGGCACTAGATAAGAAAAGTTAATATCCAGTGGATAATAGAGAAACCAAGAGAATTCATGAAAAGTATCTTCTTCTGCTTTATTGACTATTATTAAATCCTTTGATTCTTCAACCATATAGAGTTCTTCAAGAATTAGGGATATCAGTTTACCTTATTTGCCTTCTGAGAAAGTATACATTGAGCAAGAATCAATAGTTAGAATCAAATAAGGAATAGCAGAATGGTTTAAGTTTTGGAAAGGAATGCACGATAGTTTACCCTACTTATTTAATTCATATGCTGAATATATCATATAAAGTGCTGAGTTAGAGTACTCAGATGCTGAAATAAAAATGCTGTGAGAAGTATTAACAACCTACTGATATACAAATGATAGAACTCTGATGCAGGTAAATGAGGACGGGCTTATAAAGGTGTCTTGCTTTCAGCATCAACAAATTAAAATCATGATATGAAAGTCTATGAAGAGGGATAGAGCAATAGTTTCTGTAATACAGGGTTTAATTCCCTCAGCCCCTCCTCTACTTACTGTGTGTCCTTGAATAAGTCATTTAACCAGACATTGCTCCCAGGTCACCCCTGACAGGGACTGTGTGTTCAGTGGGCTTACCTGATTAACAAATTAATATTATGTCATTTATTAATTTAATTTTGTTTCAGAAAAATGGGGAAAAGTGGAGCCGCTGACACTTTTTTTAGTGTGATATAAGATCTCCTCACATGGCAATATCAGCTTTGAATTTAAGAGACACTTGCTTCTTGGAAGAATGCTAAGGCAAATCTGAATTAAATTTTAAAGAACAGAAGCATCAGATGTCAATATATGACCTTATAGTCATAACAGTATATGCTCTGAAAGTGGGACTGTGCACCAGAAACCCGATGTGTTTTGGTTGCGGTGTTATATTAAACTTTTGAGAATTTCATGATTTGCAAGATCAAATCAGTCACTAATTAAATAAATAAGTAAATCCAGACTGCTCCCTGGAATTTTTTATTTTAAAATAAAACTGAAATACTATGGTCACATAATGACAAGACATGACTCCCTAGAAAATACACTGTTTGAAAAAAAAACATAAGCAAAAGAAAAAGGTGGGATCAGATACTAAGATTAATAGACTCAATTACTGATGTGAGAATATGAATTTGCAGGACTTTAAAGAGCTGGTGCTGATGGACCAGCTTAATGTGCTTAAGTCCTTGAGGTAACAAGGAGTCAATTTTGACTAAAGACTGAACATCAGTACATGCCAAGTTCAACTGAAAAGATTATTGCTGTTTTACATTCCATATGTAATGAATGATAAGGTTAAATTAGCTCATTCACTCCAATGGAGCTCAAGAAGTTTGCACTGTAACTTCTAATGGGTAGAGCCTAAGATTTTTGACAGAATTAAATTATGTCCTCACATTTCAAATTAATGTTCATATCTCTGGAATGATAGGGGTTATAAAAGAAGTATAAAAAACAAACCCTTCAGCACAAACTATTTTTATAGTGGTAGTATTCTTTAGGTTCTAGATCTTAAACTGAATGTTATAAGTCACAGTAAACACCATTCTGAGGATTTAATAAACTCCATGTAGGCACCATGTAGAGCCTACAAGGACTGTGTCTGTGTACAAAACCACTGTTCCCCCTCGGCAGTGCGCCACGCATATTAATGATGGCATGCTGCTGAAGGGGAGCATAGGAACAGGGTTATTGAATCATTGTAGGTAGATGTGTAGAGGCTACCCATGGTTGTAGATGCCTGGTCAGATGTTATGCACAGGGTGAGGCTCCTTGTAATGTACCTGCCACTGTTGACATGCTGTGAATTGTGTTACATGCATAATAGTTAAGCTCTATGGAGTTATTCTTTTTTTTTGTTCAATTTAATAAAAATATGGCACTACTGCACTCTGCTAAGCACTGCTCAATCAAGCTAAGAAGTGCATAGACATGCTAAGAGCCACCAATGTTTGCATGGTGCTTAGCTTCACTAAAACCATGGTCGTGCGAGTTTATGTGCTGCTCAGCTCTGCTTAGCCGGTTTGCGCATTACTGAGAATGTGGCACTTTTTTGAATGTTGCTCAATGATGTGTAAGGGTGGAAAAAAGCCTATATTAAGCACAATAGATTGGAATTCAGTATCATTTATTGGAGTTCTGTCTACTGTTGATATGGCAGGTGGTGCTGGTGAAGGTGCGATCTTTCGGGCACAGAAGTGGGGTATTCAGGAGTCTAGGGTCATGGTTGAACTTCTGGTAAAAAACATGAACCCAGGCTGATTCAGGATGGTTTTCAGGGCTCAGAGTGTAAAGAGGTGGCCTGGACTGGTTGGCCAGGGAACTCACCAGTCTTACTGGTATCCCCTGCACAGGTGAGGAGTGTCATCACAATTAGGATGACCTGAAAAGAAGAAAGAGTGGAACCTTGGACACCTGGGTTCAAGAAGCAAGAGTTGGGAATGCCCCACAAGTATGCAAGTATGTTTTCCACTGTCTTACCAAAATGCAGTCTCAATGTCTGCAAAACTGGCATGCATAATGGTGTACTTCTCTCCCAACAGCTGCAGCTGAGAGGGCTCGCAATGTAGAGTCCCATGTCAGTCACCTGACCAGATTGCTCTGAGAGTGTGGTAAGTACGGATTTATTATGCTAACTGTAGTGCAATAAGGAAGAAAGAATAAAGCGTTTACTGCAATAAAGTATATGCAAGAAAACCTATAGTGTAATAAATGGGCACATACAACTGTAGTGCAATAAAGGGGCACTTATAGCTGTAGTGTAATACATGAACAATAATAACTGTAGTTCAATAAATAATAAACAATACCAATAAAAGTAAGCAAAATTGTGTACAGCAGGATTGTGTTATCATAACCATTGCAGTAGGGCTGTATGCATTGATTGTCTATGGTAACATTACTGCAGTCAAGTGTAACACTGTAATAGCTGTAGAATGCAAAACTAATGGCCTGAAAACAGTATTGCTGAACTCATAGTACTGTCTAAGGCTGTCTCCAGGCCAATATTGGTCACATAATGCTCTCCGTTACTCCTACTTCAGGTAATAAAGGTATATAGGTGAGGTAGCCCACTCCATGGGCAGATATTGTGTGTGGACTTCATAGATACCAATACCAATAGAAAGTGCTCACCAGTATTGTTGATTCTAAAATAGAGCTGTTTTAATATATGCCAGTATAGTTGCATTCCATGCATGTGTGTTCTACTGTCAGTGCAGTCAATTATAACACTGTAATCGTTTTAGAATGGAAGAAGAATGTCCTGTAATGTATTGCTCCGCTCATAGTATGGTTCCAGGTTATCTCCAGGCCAGTATCAGTCACCCAGTAGTTAGCAGTCACTCAGTAGCTCAGTCTATTAAATGCCTAGTACACAGTACATTTTTCTACACACAGCCCTGGGTTCAAATCCAGTGGTGTATATCACTAAATTTTCAGTATTAGTCATGTAATGATCACATTTTCTCTCTCCCAGGAACAAAAAGTATATGGGTGATGTGGTCCATATTGTGAGCAGATATTGTGTTTAGATTTCCCAGAATTTTAAAATCAATAGCAGAAAGTATTCACCAGCATTATTGATATAAATAAATCTGTTTATTTCCATTATGGCTATATTCCTTGCAAGTCTGTACTAAGTTGCTGCAGTCAATTATTACATTATTTGCAGATACTCTTTGCAGTCACAGCCATTAGGTTCTATCCCCATAAGCCATGACAGCTGTCTAGTTTTTGTACTGTAGACAAATATGCCTCTCAAATGTCACAATTTCTTGTAGTGTAATTAAAACTGCCTAATCTGTCTGTCACAGGATTACCAGAGAAAGACTACATGGAATGCAATTTATTACCAAATCTGGTTACGGAACATCTTGGTAGTTATATAAGTCCACATTATGTAAAACTGTTCTGTGTAGTTGTATACCTGCATTTGTCATTCTTGACCCATACTGACCCATGCCAACAGCTTGAGAGGTATGTACATGCTACCTCAGCTATAGGAGAATTGTAGTCACTGTACCAAAACTAACACTACACACCTGCAGAGTTTTTATTATCAGTGTTGGACATAATCTGCAGTGTCACTAATGAATTTTTTTTCTTTCTCTACCCACCCCTTATCTTCATTTAATTATTATTGTTATGTAATATTGTGATGAAATATTAACATAATTTGTTACACTAACTATATTTTGGAAAATGTGGTTGATTATTGTCTTGTATTGTTATGATTCAGTATTAACATATTTTGTTAAACTACTGGTTTCATAAAGCGCTTACTAGTTCTTTTTTGTTTTATTAAAAAGTTTTATATATTGCCATTTTGTCATTTATTTTTTATATCATTTGGATTTTTAACACAACTTTTTTAAGAAGCTTGGAGTTTTGTTTTGAAAGATATTTTGTTAAGCTGTTTAATTGGCTGCATGCTTTATTTCTTACTGGCATGATGATACCATACTGACTGTTATGTTATTTTTGTTGTGTTACACATAATATCCATGAATATGCATTTGCATTAATTAACATGATGTTCCACTCTGTTAATACTAGCAATGGTTTGGTTATTACTAACTGTAACTTATTACTATACCTTATTTACCACAGCACGTCAAGGTAGGCAGGTTCCTACTGATCCCCATACCTTGCCTCAACTGTCTGTAACACTGGGTCCCAGCATGTCTGGGACCCAGACTGGTGATGTCCCCTCTGCTGCCCCTGCACTACCTGCAGTGTCATGTAGTACCATCCCACGGGACCAGAAGGGTCCTGTCTGGGAGTGGTGGCAGAAGGGGAGTTGTCACCCAGGTTGAGCTGCCAATCTTGGTGTGCAGAATAGTCTACCATGGGTTTGACTGCCACCTGTACTGGATTGAGGGCATGCTGGCTGACCTAGTGGAGCAACCTCACCCCAGTGCCCAGCCTCCACCACAGCCACCCTCTGGGCAGTGAAGGAGCAGTGCAGACAGTTCCATTGGTGGGGATGTGAGTCACGCTGCTGCCTTGTGGAGGCACATGGGACTTGGATTCCACAACACCCTCCCTATCCACGGTGTTCACCACTCTTATGTGTCACACACCATCTGTCTGCAAATGCAGCCTTACCTACCCAACTTACCTTCCACACACATACCTATCTCCCTACCCTAACATTCCACTCACACCTTAAAAAAAAGAAAAATGGGAACCTGCCCTCCCAAAAAAATCACCCCATACATAGCTCTCCATTTCACACATGTATCCACTGGACACACTTAATTTGATCTAATTAGCTTGACAATTCAGTTATGCTGACCTCACCCCTCTCTCTATGGTTGAGAGTTCAAATCCATGTATATATTCTGTCAAAGTGCGTGGTTGTTGCTGTACAAGAAATGGATAGCTGTGTTTTTTTCCTAAACCCTTCATGCACATCCCTACAAGCCTTCCACTATGTTTCCCCCTGCCTGCACCCCATTTCACCACTTTCCTAGATCCCCATTTTTCTTTTCTTTATATTTTTTTGTGAGACGCTATGAAGAGTACCGCATCATGCAGTTTCACCTACCTCAGCTAAACAGAGCTATATTGATTATGTGTGCCCTTAAAATTTTATTGCACATTTACAAAATAACCACCTGTCCCTTGTTTCAAACCTAAGACCATCACATCTGCTGAATAGTGCAATAACCTGCCACACCACACAACTCTTACTTAAAACAGGTGCTTTAAAAACATAGTAATTGCCAGTTACCATCATTAAACACATTTCAGGAGAGCTGTGCGCCACACCACACAGACTTGAATAAAACTTAATGGAAAATATGGGAGTGTTCCTGGGACTGTGATGCTATAGTGCACACTACAATGCCAAAGACATAATAATGGATGTAAGTGAGCCGATAGCAGGTAAATGGGCCCTAGTATCAGCAACATGTAGAAAGACACATACTAAAGCATTAATGGCAAAATACATGTGCAAATGGGACTGTGGTGTAGAAATACATCTATATAAAGCCTTACACATACTGATGGATGTAGAACATGATTGTCACAGCCTGTAGGTGTGCACATATGTCTTGCAAATACACCTGCTGCAGCATTGACTAAGTAGCTGAGTATGTTAAATGTCTTGCAAACAGTAATTTTTTTTGCCACACACAGTCCTGGGTTTAAATCTGATGGTGTATAGTACTGAATTTTCAGTATTATGAAGCCAGCAATTAGTGACAGAGTCATGCACTCTTTATCCAAATAATGCATTTCAAATGAATTGACTACTTTTAATTGATGGAAGTCACAGGCCTGCAGGTAGGAACACACTTCATGTATCCGTATAGCAAATGTATATGTGCATAACTTGTCACTGTGACAATTGGGGAGATATGGGCAAAGGCTGCCAGCCTAGTCAAATAGAATTTGATATATAATTCTATCAACTGTATACATAAATGTAAAATACAGGTTTTTAATAAAACACTGTGAAATGAGGAACTGCAAAATATGTGACAACATTGAACTCTACTGGCCCAGTGAAGCATGCTTTATCCTTTCATGTTAGAAATCGTCCCTAGGGCAGATGGATGAAGATTACATGCCCATTGTTTTAAGGCTAAAGTTTATGACTAGAATTTAGATGCGGAAGGTGCTTTATTGCTTTAGATTCTGTTAGTATATACATGTGAAATGTCTTCTATTGTTGTAAGTTTCTGTGCAGGTGTTAGAGTACTAAATAATACAGTTTGTGGCCTGAGAACTCAGACCAGGTGTTAAGATGATGCAATATGAATACTGGGAAAACCTAAGTATCAAAAATTATGTAATTTTGGGATGGCCTTAGAGACATGTTTGTTGGTAATGTTTAAATTCTATTTCTCACAAGAGACCTGGAACATTTTGATCTGGACATTTAACTTAGATCATCTAACTTATCAGCACTCTGCTTATGCTCACATGTAAGTTTTTAGCACTGTGATATCTTGTAGGAATAGTTAAAGCTAGTAAAGATTAATTAGTTATTTTTCTTTGAAACCAGACCAGTCCTAATGTATTATTTTAAGTTTCTGTGTGATCTGTGAACTCTTAGATATCTCTGCAGTGTAGTAGATTTGTCTTGTGTTTTAATTATTTGTTATTAAATATTTTTAAAACCTTCGACCTGTGGCTGCTTTGTGTAGAGATAAGCTCTAGAGTACATTGCATATTTATATAGAGTTTATTGTAATAGGCCACTCTGATAAGCCTTATACTGTAAAGTCACATTATCATTGGATATTAATATTGCACAGTAATAATTGGACACCCTCTTAAGGGCATTTTAGTAGCTGGTATTATTAACTGGGTGGTGGCAGTAATTACTACTGTATAGTCTGGGAAAAGGGGCACAGCTGGATAATTTGTGTCAGCCTTTCCCAGGAGTGTCTGTAAAGTGTATAAATACTTACCTCAAAGTGTGTGTGTATGTGTTGTGTCAGCTACTTGGGCAGTGACACGAAGCACTGGTTGGACAGAGAGGGTACTGGAGGTTCTAGCTTGCCCAGTTAGACTGAGACCTGGATCCTATAGATGTGCCAGTAGGGAGTCTTACTGGGTACCTGGTGAGCAACGGAGCAGTGAGCCCCAGACTGACTGATCTCTGTGTACACTTAAGGGAAATTGTACTTTACTGTGTGTATTACCTATCCTTTCCACTTCTAGTTGTTGACATCCCTGGTGTTAGTGGTGAGGATTGAGGCTCCTTGATTGCCGGGCCAGGGCACTGTCATCACAGTCACGTCATGCAGTAATACGCATTCACAGAGAATGTCAACTCATGCACTGCAAATGAGGGCCAGTAATATCAGAGTGCGCCACACAATCCTTTCAGAGTCACAGTGCAGATTACCACAGCTGAACAATGAAGATGCACATTTAACGTCCCTGCTTGTAACAGGAACTGTCCTCATACACTCTTGCAAATTACTAGCAGACAATAATATATGGCCTAGTAGATGACCAAATGGTGGACGTATTCACACACACACACACACACATATAGATATATATATATATATATATATATATATATATATATATATATATATATATATATATATATATATATATATATATATATATATCTCACACAGTTACTCTACAGCGTGTTGTCCTCCAAAGTGTTTACACTCTCTTCCTATCTAGTACCTACAGCAGTAGCTGCAGCCTGTAGCACACCCATCTCTATGTAAAGGTGTCTGCTGCAGAACATCCCTCTGCAATGATGTAGTCTCCTTATCCCAGTAATGTGTAGCACAACATATCAGAAAGGGGCCATAATCTACATGAAGGCCTCATATATTCTACAGAGGTTGCATGTCATTGGTTGATGATAGTGTAAATCAGCTGTGTTTGCAGCAATTACATTTCAGAACCACAGATTGGTTTAGAGGTAATCTCCTGCTGATAGGAAGCATGTTTAAAAGGCAAGCAGGTGGCTATGGGAAACTATTCTGTATGAAACCTTTCTCACATAGAGCATGCCTTTATGACAGCTATACTATTACCACATAGCAACAGAGGAGTACTGCACTCCATCAGGTATGTAACTGTTTTTGTGTGCAACAGGTTGCAGATGGGTGAATAGACTTACAGAGAATAGTGTTTACAGCAGTAACCTGTCTTAGATCTGTGATAATGACATGTCAGTGACCTCCTTACTGTCTTACAGCTGCACAGGATGAACAAAACATCAAGGGTGATTTCTCTTTTGTCATTGTGGCACACTGGTCTCATTGGACTGCCCTTTACAGTAGTTGTAATAGCACACTGCTATTCGTGTATCACTGTTCATATGACATATTATCGAGAGGTGGCCCATAGGTTACGCACCACAGTAGACATGAGTTTTGGGTGTATGATAATACAGCATTAGCTATCATGGCACACACTGGCATACCTGACTATTGCTACTATCTCAGTTGTATCCACACGCTTTGTTTGCACACTATGGAGTATGACATGTGTGAGCAAACAGTGATTAGTGCCAGCCATTTTGGGCTTGCTGTATCTGTATATAGTGTATGTCCACCAATGTGATCCTGTAATGTGTTCACCTTTTGTTGTCTTTCAGGAATTATGTACCACAGATACTATGCAGCTTTCTCGGATGTGGAAAATTAAATTATACTGCAAGGACTAAGGCAATATCATTACATCCTACTATCCAGGAAAAAGCAAAGCAGGTAACAGTGGGCGACATTGTGGGCAGACCTTGTATGTGATGTGAATGGCACAGGACATCAGGGCAGGACATATGAGCAGGTACAACACTGGGCAATTGACATGATAAATGCTGAATGACAAAGGGCAGCAGATGTAGCCAGGGATTGTGCTGCCACCTGTGGGGGCCTACAGCAGAGCAACCACTGAAAAATTCCTGGCATACCAAGCCACACACAACAGCTCCCAGGCATTCATCACACCATACATTGTGGTGGTGGTTGCGACAATTTCCTCAGATAAGGAGCATGCAGGCAAGCTTACTGTGATCAGCACTGTAATACTGTAGCAGTCAGTGTGTCAGGCTGGATAATTTTATCCAGGTGTCAGGTTCTTTGTTCATTGGGGGAGAGTTGAACCTCAGTTATACACTCATACGCAGATTGTGACTAATACAACAAGCAATACAGTAGCTACTGTAAATGTGAGATATGGACGTATTACTTGTTGTGCTGCAACATGCGGTGGTACTGACATTACCCCACCCTCAACTTTTCACAGGTCCATCGGGTATTGCCCAAGATTACAGCCCTGCTCCTGGTAAGCAAGACACTTGTATTGTTAAAGAACAATTATATGCTAGTATGGCTAGGTTCCAGAATAATGCCCTTTGTAAAAATAATTATGTGTGTAAACAGCATAGGTTGTTTTTAAATTCCAGTCAGGAACACGTACCTAAGGTTTCTAGAGGGGGTATTCACAGGAGTGCAGTTCAACAAACAGATACACTTTGGCAGTTACAGTTAAGAGCATATAAGGCTCCTGGTTTAAATGAGACAAGGAATCTAAAATGCCTTTTAAAATACATCAGGTTGAAGGTAAAGACATTAGGCAGGGAAATGTGTATTTCCATATATTTGTTAAGAGAGTTGTACTGGGTTTTTATGTGTTGTTTTTTTTTTTTGAAGTATAGTGTCATACTGATTAATTAAAAGGTAAATATTACTGTTCATGTTTTACTTGATTTACTTAAAGTAGTTACTATAAATGTCCTGAGCTGAATTTGTATTTTGTTCTGAGGAAGTGTTTTGTGGATGAAAGAGGAGAAGGAAGTTGTTTGACTGCTAATCCAGTTGTGGTCTTCATTAGTATGAGTCTTGGAAGTTTTTCATACACAACAGTACAGCTATTAATGCACTGCTTTTTATTTTCTTATTGCAGGTGACCATGGGGGTTGTTGTCTCTCCCATACCCAACCTGATGTCAGTGTCTCTTCAGACTCTGATGATGATGGTGGCAACAGTAAGGCACAGGTGGGATGTTGGGGGCTGAATCTGTCCCATAGGTAGACATCTCTTTTCTGTCCCCATTGTCAGCATACACAGTCTGTATGCCCACACATACCCCATCCCCGAAGGCCACAGATATTGGACAGTCAGAGGGTGGGGACATTGAATAGGAAAGTTTGGCAACTTTGGCTCCAATGAGTGTAGACACTGGCCATAGCCAGAGAGCTGGTGAGGTTGGATTGACAGGGGTGCATGTAGGAGTTCAGCTGTCTGTCCACCACCTGTTATAGGTGTCCCATCATGGGTCACTTGGCACATGTTTCAGGCCATCATGGAGGCACAGGCTTGTTCTGAAAGGATCACCAGACATGTGGTTATGGTTATGGATGCAGCACAGTCTGACATCCGTGACTGCATCCACCACACTGGGGACACCCTGGATTGGTTCGCTGATTTACTGGACAGACGGTGGGCTGAGACAGTGTCTGTCTTGGACTGCACATTGTCTGTTTTGGAACATGTGGTTGGAGTTGAGTTGCAGACCCGTGGACATAAGTCAGCAACCACATCTGCTGACAGTCCACATGGCCATGCACACTCACACTCCCATAGTGGCAGTATATCCAGCGCTACAGAGGGGAGTGTGCTGTCCACACCATGACATTGCAGGCCATGGGCTTGTGGTCCTGGGTGGTGCCATGGGGGACACAGTCCCAGCAGAAATTAGTCTCTGTCAGGTACTAGCACTACTTCTGACCATGGGCATGGAAGTGCCAGGGCAACTCCTGGCAGAGCCAGTTCCCATGTTTGGGGCAAAGGACAGTGAAATGTCAACTCTACCATGTACAGTCCAAAGCTGTCCATTACACACACGTGTAGGGCCAGCATCGAGCTTGACTGTGTATATGCACACACTCACACACCACTATCAAATGCAGGTGACCTACAGACACACATATCAGCTCTCCATGGTCCATCTTACATGCTCCCCTTCCTAATTCCCAGACATGCTGACACCCATTTGGGCCAGCATAGGACTCCTGCACCCCAACACAACACTCTGTGCAAGTGATGATACCTGTGCCACATCCCTGTCATCCTTGCCATCGATGCAGATAAATGAAGCTTTGTGTCTGATGCAGAGGCTGACTATATTAGTTAACATGTACTTGTGTAATGCAGTGTTGGTTCACCATGCCACTTCTAGTTACTGACAGATACAATATGTTGGTATTTGTAATGAGTACGCCACATACATTTGTGTACCTTATGTTGTATGATATTGTTTGGCTGTATAGTTACACAGTGACGGGTGTGTCATGGGCCTGTTTCTGTTACAGAAATCTGTTGGGATAACCTATGGATGCACAATGGAACTAAAGCAGCAGAGGATAGCATGTTAGCACAGCAGAAATATGTCACCAGAAGTGAATGGCTCCATAGGTTCATATGTGTATAATAGGCTAACAAGGACAATGGCAGCATTCAGCATACTCATGCATCCTTAATCTGTGAGAAGGTCTGCTACCCTTGATAAGTGCCACCAGGGCTTTGGGAACTAACACATCTACAAACTGTGCTGATGGAGATCACCCATCTACATATACCCTGTGTCCAGTATCAACAGTTGCCTGATAACAGTTATGATTGTCATATTCTGCATCCCAATGTATAACATGCACATGATGTGTGTCACAGCAGATGTGTGCTTTACATGCATGGGTGGCCTGTTTCATGTAGGGTATACTGCCTGTGTTACATACCTGTCTCACCAGCATGTACTATGCATAGCACACTGATGTTGTGGATGTGAAGAACAGGTGAGACATGTGTTAGTCCTGTCATGGATATGTGGGAGGTACACAGTGGGGACTGACACCTCCCTATATGGAGCCATACACATCCCCTCTAAAGCATTTTGGAAATAGACTACACATGTGCAGTCATAACATGGACTCCATAGGACATGTTATCTACACTGTGCATTAGTGTACCATGGAACCTGTGTGGCTGCTACAGTTGTATGATATGCCTATGTAGTGACCTGGCAAGGGTGCCATTGCACACAATTTTAAGTGAGATGACTGACACATTAAGTATACCAGTGACAGTCTGGGATGGACATCCTAAACCCGTTGGTATTGGTTGTACAACAGTGAATGCATCCACATCTTTCCGACCAGTGACAGTCGAAAGCTACATTACTCTCTGTGTCCATAACTCCATGTGTAATGGCTTGGCTGTGTGTGGTGTTTAGACACTACAATATTTTGCAGGGGTGGATGAATCCCCACAGGATAGTAGTGTGCAGTTGTTGTCATTTAGTCATTGTCAGTGGCTCAGACAACTGACTGTGTGTTAGGCCATCCTGGATAGCTGTTGTTTGTGTGGGATTTTGTGACAGCTCCTGATATGCACTCACCTGATAATGTACTCTGTCAGAGGTCACTGACAGTGGCTGTGACTGCAGAGAGGGAATAGGTAGAAGGGGTACGTCAATAATGAACTTCACTAGTGACTGGCTTCATTGCACTGTAGGTCTCCAACTGCTATGTTCTCTGTGTATGACTGTCAGACACTTGTCTACTTGTCTATCCACCAGCTGATATAGTACTCTGTATACTCTGTACATGATGTACATAGTTTCCAGCATGGCCTGCTGGCCTAATATTGTCATACACATTGTCAGACCATGGTTGGTAGAGAGAGACTTATATCCGACATCCACTACATAGTGTAACAGCCAATGGGCTCCACCACTTGCAGTTGGTAGGCATGATCTGGCATTCAGCAAATGTAACAGTGTTTGGTCCAGTGTCAGTAGGAGTACAACAGCGGTAGTGCTAGTATCCATGCTAACCCCTATCATGGTATTTCAGGTGACAGGACTTAGAGATCTAGGGACACTGCTTTGCACTACATGCTAGTTGTCCTCTCTGCAAGTAAGCATTGCAGTTACTGCCAGCATGTTGCAGGAAGAGAGTCATGCAAGGTGTCTGCACAGAGCACAGACAAACACATTAGGGAAGTATAATATGTACACACTGTGTTGCTTAGTCATGCTGTGGTTCACTTGACCAAAAAATGATCCAGATCCTTACCTACAATGCCCTGGAGCAGTGCCGTGACATCCCCACACAGGGAACCAATGTATTGCATCATGTATTTATCAATATGGGTGGCCACTGCAGCCCCCCAATGTGATGTCCTACCTGGTGGGATCTGGCCACAGATCATGTTCTTTGGAACTACCAGCACTCCCCCCTTACAGACAATGCAGGCATATATAAGTCAAGAAAACCATGTATGTCCTCCTGTGGAATGGCTGACATAGAGTGATTGCATCTCCCTCTGCAGACTGTCAGGAGCATTACAATTGCATGAACTTGGTTGTATGGGACAGGTGGAACACAGGATTGTCATGGCTCACCAAACCTGAGTAGGGGACAACTACCATTAGCAGGATGTGCAAAAACAGGTGGACATTGCTGTGTGACAGTTGGGGTGAGGGTGCACCCCCTAACATGCAGGCACAACCTGCTCAGCTAAATGAAGCACAAAGTGTTGTTGTGATGTTGTGTAGACATGGTATGTGACAACATTAGCCACCCATACAAAGCAGAACCACAATACACAGTGTAGTTACATGTGTAACCTCAAAACACAGACCCAGAATGTCACTGATCTCAGACATCATGATGGCACATATGGTGGGTCTGTACTCATATGTAACTTGTACTACCACACTGCCTGCATCAACTACACTCCCTTCTCTCCACCACATGTGACACATGACATTCTTACAACCTGTCCCATAACTCCCATATTTACAGAGCAGTTTGTAACTGTCTTCTCAATGGACCACACACAGCATCTATTGCACATGCTAACTTTCCAGGCAGCATCCCACATGAGATCTCACAAGAATTACTAACATCAGTGGGAAACCCTTGCAATCATTCTGACATCACTGGCTGTACACCAGCTGAGTGGAGAATGGCAACTGTTCCACCCTTGCACAGAGGTGGTGCATCCACTGACCAACATGACTGTAAACCTCTTTGTCTAAGTATACATATCTGTATGCACATAGAGGCCATCATCATGAAGATGATCAGCACACACATATGTGATGTACACACAGTTGACTGTACTGTTACACATGGTGGTCATTTCTGAGACAGTCACCAAGGACCTGGGTGAGGGTACATCAGCATGTTCAACCTCCAGACTTAGTCAAGCTGTTTGACTACATTCCCCCCTCAGGCAATATTTACAATGCACCCACTTAGGCATCAACAATACTGTCATTGTAGGGGTCACTAAGTGGCGCATTGATGGCAAACATACACAACATAGGGACAACTTCCTCCAATAGATGATTTGTAAGCAGCAGTACTCGACAGGGTGCAGTCCTGGGTCCTCTACTCTTGGAATCCATGTAACGACAATACATGCAACTACTGAATGACTGTGGCTAACAATGTTGGCTAATGTCTGCACATTGTGAGCAGTCATAGAGTCTGTGAATTATGTCAATAGCCTACAAGAGGGCATTGATGAAGAAATGTCTGTTGCCATGTTAATGGCCATAAACCCCAAGTGAATATATATGTAGCATCATTTCCATCAGGTAGACTTATGTACCTGGTGAGTAGCACATCAGTGGCAATATGTGCTGTATGTACTCAGGGGTGAAAGAACTGGGCACACAGACCTGGCCACACAAGTTTACACCTAATATGCCTCAGATCACCATGTCTATACAGTGGTATAGCAGGAATCATATGGCATAGCTGAGGCTACAGAGACGAGTAAGTGACATACTCATAAGCCCCATGTACCCTACCCTCAGCATGCCAAGATCTGAGTTGCTATGGCCAGTTGCTGATGTACCTTTCCAAGCAGCACTTGCAATTGCACACAACAGTATGGTCCTTCACAAGGACAATTAACGTCTTCAGTAGATGTTAAATGGGGATCGTCTGCAATGAGTGCAATTGTCGCCTGCGGCATATAGACTACTCAGAAGAGATGTTTGCCTTGCATACAGGGCACATATGCTGCCTATCTGTAGGACATATAGTAGATGGATGACTCACTGTAAGGACATTAACCTAGTATGGGATGTTAGTACTACTTGCTTGCGGGAGAGATTTGTCTAGTAGACTGAAACACAACCTTGGAACAGAACCTTGCCTAATGGCACACAGAGCAGCTCAGTGCACCTCTGCTCATGCCATCTGTCTAATTGGCTGGGTGATCATCATCTCAACACAGTGCATCTGTCTGTGTCCCTCTTGGACTGGGGCAATATGTGCTGATACTGTAACTATGACAATGTCTGCAATCATGAGGGTTGCATGGCCACTATTCTAGTTCAGTTCAAACATCCTATGGTTCCATAACATGATATACAATGCTCTAACAGGCTCACACACACATTTATGGCTACATTGAGGCTAGCACCACTTCCAATCCCTGTGTACAGGACATGCCAAGGCACACACGTATTGCAAGTTGGTTGTATGTAGATGTGAACACTTACCTATGTATTGGTACACACTACAGATCACAGTATGTGTTACATGAAACACACCACATATTACGCTTGATGACATAAGCAGGCTTTGTTATGTTCAGTCCTTTGGGGGGGCACATTACCCACTACAATAAAACAATACAAAACCCTACCTAGGTCAAATCAGATGGATCTGTACACATGCACCAAGTGGGCTGGAGTGAGATTAGAACCCCTACCTGTTTAGTCTTATATAGATCACAGTACTTATTGCATGTGATATGGCTTATGTCTGACGCTACACTGTCAGCTGGTAGTCTTAATGTGGTTGACATCATCAGGTCTTGTAGAAGAGGGAAGTTTGGAAGCCAGCAGCATGTTACAGGCCCAAAAAGTGTATAACCATTGCAGGTGGATAACCCATGAGGGCATGTCTATTGTTTCGCAAGGGAATATACACACACAGATATGCAATGCAACAAGTGGGCTGGAGTAGGATTAGATCCCCTACCTATCTAGTCTTATGCACTATAGATGACAGTACATATTACACATGCCACAGGTTAAGTTTGTTGTATGTCTGATTGCAGGCACAGAACTTATGCATTACACAAACTAGGCTTGTGTTAAACAGCATCTGTGGCCTGCAGAGTATTGCTTCATACTGTTATCTGCATTTAGTATCCTAGCAGTGAGATAACTGTTTTTATCCTAGCTATGTATGTATAGTTACCAGTGTGGCTGCTTGCAGTTAAATCGACTAACCTGTGGGCAGGGACAATGTGCCCTGTCGATACATGTCTTGACAACATTATAAATTACACCACTTGCTCACCTGTGTCTGTCTATATGGTGACATTCAGCAGGCACAGGGGTCTGTAGGTAAGTGCATTATGAACTGTTGCACCCTTAGTTTGGATCCTTTGAGCAACAGTATGGTTGTGTGATAGTGCAGATTTACTCACCATTATTAGGGTATGTAGGACAATACAGACATCCACACACATATTTCCATATATAATAAGGATGTATATATATATATATATATATATATATATATATATATATATATATATATATGTAGCTGTGTGTGTGTGTATGATATGTATATGTGTTATGTAGATACATGGGGGGAGTGTATGGATCATTTTAATATATATATATATATATATATATATATATATATCTATATATATTGTTATAAATCTATTTGACACTACATAACAATAGAGGCACTATGCATGTGAGAGAGAGATAATAACAGACAGATATGTACACGTATATGTCTGTGTGTATAGATATTTATACATAGCAGGTCATTATGAGGAAGGGGCAGCAAAACTGCTGTCATTTCAACTAAGTGTATGGCCATGCCCAGTGGGACTGTCAGTACTTATAACACAACTCCAGGCCACACCTACCTGTACTCCAGTCCGGGATATTGTATGTTACAGACATTAACATCCACCCCTCTTTTTGCAGTACAGTACTACACTTCACTCAAAATGCCCAGGGCATTTCCCAGCTGTCTACTATACTTAATATGTGACTGAGGTTAGAAATGTTACACCACCAGCAGGCTAAAAGTCTGCATACCTCTCAGCTGTCCTGATTTTCACAGAATGTCCAAAGCTTTGCCTCATATGTCTGGTCTATTCCTCATACATTTGTGGTCTTCTGGTGAATTATTTAATATTGACATCACTAAATTATACTAAATACAAAAAACATTTGTGTTTCAGACCTTAAAATCCTTCAGAAAATATGTGATAATGCAACATCTTTAAATCCAGCAACTTTCTAGGTTTATGGGAACAATATTTAAATTCTGTTCCTATGTTTGGGCCTTTATCCTCACAATCTTTCTGGCTTTGTCCAGATTTCTTGCACTAAGAGGTTGAGAGGTACAACAGTCTGTGAAAACATCAACATAGTACTACCTCACATGCAAAAGATGTGAGTAATTCCAGATTAGAACCATCAATGCCATCACCCCTGCGAGCTTCCCTAGTCCACTGAGCCACACAGGTCATCAGAAAGAGAGGAGTCATTCAACACACAATCAACAGCATAATTATGTACATTGTTATCCTGCGT
This sequence comes from Protopterus annectens, assembly GCF_019279795.1. Classification (NCBI taxonomy): domain Eukaryota; kingdom Metazoa; phylum Chordata; order Ceratodontiformes; family Protopteridae; genus Protopterus; species Protopterus annectens. Next base: position 989,268,235 of record NC_056741.1, on the reverse strand, counting down.
GAAGACAGACATAAAATGTGCAAGCAATATCTATGTTACAGCCCTGAGATTGCCTGGTCCACTGATATATCATAGCTGATTTTCTGTTAAAGCAGTTATATGGGTACACTGCTGTGCTGGGGGTGGGACAACAACAGCACATTATCAGCTTGGGTAGACAGTTGTCCATATATCATGTGTACCCACTGTTTAACATCTCCCTTGCCTGATGTGGGTATTCCAACCATATAGCCTACTGAATATTAACAAACACATACTATGCGACTGGGTATCTGTAGTCCCATGTGGATGTTAAATCTGTTCATAGCCTGCTATATTTCCTTAAATAACACCAGCAGATCCATACATACGATACCATATTATAGTAATTCTTACAATTAGTGTGTATTTTAGAGACTTATCTTGCGAATGCAGCAGTTGACACACCTGTAGTTCAGGGTTAACACTGTGTGATGCATACAATACACATCCAATACATGGATAGGTACAGGTTGTGTGGGTTGCCTGGCATCAGCTATTTTAATATATGTATGTGAGTATGAGTAAGGTGTCAGTCCCTAGGGCCCTAGGTTGTCAGTGAATGTGCTATGCGTTGTCTCTTAGCCACTGCCAGGGTATACTGGGCACACCTACATCTGCCTACAGTGGCATCATCAGGGGGGCTCCTCCACCGAGCCCACCTGTGAGTGTTGCTGTGGTGACCTAGGCACTGGTGGAAGCTGTGTATCCCTTCCCTTTGCTGATCCTGTTGCAGCTGTTTCTACAGTATCATATTGTGTAGCATGGCACATACTGTGAACATATGTGCACATGTGGCTGGAAAATACTGCAGGGCTCAACCAGATATATTAAGACACTGGAACTGTGACTTCAGCAGCCCAAACACATACTGTATGATGTTCCTAGTTTGTGCATGTGCCTCATTATGGCATTCTTCTGTGGGTCTGTGTGCATTTCTGATGGGTGTCATCATCCATGGCTTTATTGCATAGCCAACATCCTCCAGTAAAAGTCCATGCAGGATGTCCCCTTTAGCAAACATCTGGTACAGCTGTGATGCATGCTAGATATGAGAGTCATGAAAACTCCCAGGGCTGCCAGCACACACATTCATGATAATGCCCTGGGCATTGCACACGACCTGGCAGTTGATGGAGCGGTATCCCTTGCAGTTGACGTAGATTCTGCCCTCCTCACTGGGTGATGCCTTGATGTGTACATGAGTGCAATCTATGGCACCCGGTACCTCAGGATAGTGTGCTACATGGTAGAAATGTTGCATATTGCTGGCCCTCACCACAGGAGTGAGGGGAAAATAAATGTGCTCACTGGCATGTGGTAGCATGGCATCCAGGAATTGGTGGAGTACCCTGGATGCTGATGCCTGTGAGACCACAATCATGTCCCCAGTTGGTCTTTGGAATGTACTTGTGGGTATTATCCTAAGGGCTACACATACCTTTGTTTCCACTAGGATGGGTTCCCCTCTGTTGGCTTTGGGTCTGAGTTGAGGGAAGCAAAGCTCAGTGAGTTCTTCTAGTAAAACCCAGTCCACCCTGTAGTGCTCTACAATCTCCAGCTTATGTAGTTCCTGGAAGGTTACCCTGGACCTGAACACTCTTCTCCTTCTCTGTCTAGGCCTGTTGTCAGCAGCAGCAGCAGCAGCACTGACTTCAGCAAATAGCACATATAGATGTAGCAGACCTGCAGCAGCTCCAAGCATTCTTTCAGGTAAAATTCCCAAGTCTGTACTCCAGTGGTGCAGATCGTGGGGGAAAAGTCAGATTGTAGCATGTATGCATACTTTATTGTGCTCTACTGTAGGTGCTGACTGCATGATTTGCTACATATGATGCATTGCACCTGCCCAGTATATCATTAACATCATTTAATTGCCCTAGTTTAAGTTAAACAAGGGTCAAATCTAATTAATACATCATTGCCTTTTAGATACTCTCAGTACTGGAGCGTGCCGTGCAAACGCGAGCCCCGTAGGAAAACACAGCTTAGCACATAGTGGACACTGCCCAGATGTCCACGCTCAGCATGGCAGCATGCCATGCAAATGTGTGGAAACATGCACCCCGTAGGTAAACAAAGCTTAGAAATCAGTGTACACACCCCACTAGACATCCACACTCAGCATGGGGGCATGCCACGCAAACAGGAGCAGTTAAGCTCAAATCATCTTAGAAGATATTGGACCCGCCCTCTCCTGATTTCAGTTACCTCCTGTGTGGAAACCAGCACAGTTCAATGCCTACACGGAGGGTATATGCGGACACGATTACCCCATTATACCATTCAGTAACGCCACCTCATTTGCATAGGGATCTGGTCTCATAACCTGGAAACTACATGCTTCCAAGCCCTACCACATTATCAACAGCATCAATGCACCACTGTAGTTACTCCATGCAGGGTTCTGTAATATATTTCTCATAATATTAATTTTGTTTTTTCCACTTTTTTAAAATTTTTTATAAGGCATGTTTGTGCACTGCAGAATGCTGTGCAAACATGCCCAGATTATTAAAAAAAATATTTTAACATATTTTCTGTACCTTTTGAGACACACAGGGGATTGTTTCATTCATATCTGTGGGTGCTAGTGCCATTTCTGTTCATCTACTTATATTTTACAGCCACTTTTGTCTGTCTACATTCTTATACACAGAATTTTTCTGCATACATTACAGACAATGACACGGGGTCTACAGAGCTGCCTATGTGCTTTCTGCACCTCTCTACCTGCCTCATTTGCATGAGGTTCCGCTGCTTATGAGGTAATTTGCATGCTACAGAACGTCACATGTTGGCTTGTGCATGCACACTGCCCAGCAGTGCTTACTGAATCAAAAACCTGCTTACTTTCATGTAAGCAGCATGAAACAATGCCTATATGGTAAAAATGACTGTGTAGGCTTTATTAAATTTCCCAAGTAACTATTAAGTTTTTAATATTTTGTAAACAACTTACACTATCTCAGCAAACACTCAGTTTACACACATACTAGCTGAGAGCTTTCATATGAGTCTAAGGACTTCTGTCTGTGTTGTTTGGTTGTTAAGATATTTAGAAAAATGTGAAAATTGTATCAATAGAAATTAATATAATAAAAACAACAGTTAATATTTCTTTACCTGCACTAGACAGAGGTCAAATATTACTTCAGTTACATTTGCCATTGTGTAAACTTTAAGATGAATTTTTTTTAAACCTTATACATAGCATGGTTTTGGAATTATTGATGCAAATAGGAGCAAGCAATATTTGATGCCTAGAGGCATCAATAGGAGTTAACTGCAGATGCACCTGGAGGCATCACTAGGATGTAATAAGTTAAAGTCTAGATTTGAGATACTGTTAGAGCATACAAAGCCAAGTAAGCTAACCTTTAGTTTTCTCACTGTAAAACCTTATAAAAAAAGTATGATTCAAGTCCTCATCTGCTGATGGATTGTACAGTTCTGCACCATTCATTAAGTAGTACCTAACAAGCTTGTAAGATGTGCTAGAGTTATGCCATGTAGGCCATGCACAGAGGTATTGCACATCAGTGTTACATACAGAGGATTCCAAATGGAGGGAAACAAAGGTCCAGGACAAGATGGGAAAAAGTCACTAAAGCTCTCACTGAGGGACAGTCTGTCTACACTGCATACCTAGATATGGTCAAGGTTTTCGCTAACATTCCTTATGGATGTTTTATAGATAAATTTGTCCAACTTTGCATAAACTTGTGTACAATCCATTGGATAGCAAACTGTATCACACACAGAATTCATACAGATTCAGGAAAAAAAGTGAATGATTTGAAAATCATTCCCCTCCCCCCAGACATATATTTCTCAGATATGAATGCTGTTACCAAGGAGCTTTATTTACCTATGTTTGCTGATGATTGCAAAGAGGGTCCAGTTGCCAAGTGGCCTACTACCACAGAAATATTTTAACTAGGACTAGGTCAAGCCAATGCCTGGAGTATTAAGCTTCTACTACAAAATCTTGAAATAGTATTGTATGCAATAAAAATGTTTGGTTGTTCCACCTCAAAACTGCCTCAACATTGAATCTAATAGAATTGTTCTAAGCAAGAGACTTTTGTAGAAGGGAAAGACTCCCTGCACCTCCTGTATGGGGAGTAAACCCCCAAATCCCTGAGCTTATATACACCGGCTGTGTGGTTACAAATTTGCGAAAGGATACAATTTCCAAAATGGCAAACACCAGTCTTAAGCAATTCCATTTTACACTGTAACATGATCAAACAAGTTTTTTTTTATCTCCAGTATCGAGCACATGTAGGGAAGCTATGCAAAAAACATGGACTCACAAATAATATCAAAAATGTAGCATAGTTGCTTTTAGAAAATCTAACAGATCTACCATATACCATAAAAATGATAAGCACCCCCCAAAAGAAAACAGTTTCAGTTATAAGAGGCACATTTCCTTACATCACTATTGCTTTACTTTGACCATGAGGTTTGAGTTCATTCCACTTGTTACATCTCATTTGATAGGGAAGTTCCTCTTAGTCAAATTAGGTTTTAATCCCACTTTACTCATCCTTTGTTAGACCCAACATGTAAATCTCCAAGCATCTTGACCATCTACAAAAAATGTTAGACTCTCCTTAAAAAAATAATTTGTACAAGCAAACTAGGTTAACCACAAGACTAAAATTACTCTATTGTCCACTGTATATAGATTTCAGCAAGGAGATCTCTGGGTATCATTCCACTCCATGGGAAATTCTTCTTACTTTCACCTTCTTCATCTACAAAAAATTAGCAGTACATCAAATACTTTCTTCTAAAGACCTAAATATTCACCATCACATTACAAACACCTACTGACAGATATCTCTATCAATGCATCCTCTACTTCTGGTATAGATTCCCTTTGCATGTGATGCAAAGTAATTTCTCAGCAACCTTCAAAATTAGATTTGACAAACTGATTTGTTGCAGTAAATTCATATCTGAGTTATGTGGAATTATTTATTTCCTAGTGAAAACTATCATTCTCTTTTTACTACTGAAAGGTCCTTGAGCCATAGGCTTAGTATCTACCTAAGAACCTATGAACTTATAATGACTGACAGCACATGCTTACCCATCCACTGTCATGTACAAAGTCCATAACCATTTTTGTCGCATACATGTCTGTCTTTTATTTTGTACAGCTTCCACAATATAGTAAAAAAATGACCTAAGTAAGTAACTTTATGAATCACCTGGATATACCTTGCATAACTAATTGCTCAGTGCACGAACACTCAATTTTTCAAGATAAGTTTACATATGACTGCATAAACAAGACATGGTGGGTTACTCCGTGCATGGGAAGGGTGTTAAAAATTGAGCAGACTGTGTGTGCTCTGAATGGAAGTGCTTTAGTAGTTATGCGTTATATGTTTTAAGGGTTGAAAGTGTTGACTACATAAAATGGCTGTACTCCTTCATGTTGCAAACACTACCACAGTGCCACTAAACCACCAGGGTAGGTTTCTCAAAACCATTGCAGTGAATCTCAGCTACTGATGATTGTGATAATGCTTGGTAAAGGCCTTCCATATAACTGATTAACAAATGTAAAATAAAATAAAATGAATAACACCATGGCAACATTACAACTTTTCTCAAATTGTTTGGTACAACTCATGGCAGATTTCTGCATGTAGCATAGCTAATTGATGTTTTCCTAGGGATTATTCACAAGTATCATCCTTTGTGACACTCACAGGGACATTTAATTAGGCTATTTTATTTATTACATGCCTCTGGTTTCAAGCCTATTTATTGTTATTTATGTATTTATTTGGCTTTTGCTTTTATTTACCATGTTTGTCTTACTGGGTTCAGTCAAAAAACACTCTTAAGCAGAGGCTCATGGAGAAAAGCTAAAAAATCTATAATCAAGTTTAAGGATTTTACTATTTATAAAAGCAGAAATCATGTGCAAAATGTAGAAAAGGTTTTGAATCTGAACATATGGTATATGATTGCATCATTTTGACACTGTTCAAGGAATTTGTTATTTGTTATCAACACATTACCCAGATATTATGTACAAGTAAAAGACAGCCAATAGACACATTCTGTATGTCTGTTTTATAAAGTTAAATTCTACTTCATAGACACCTGTTATTGTTGTGTGTGTGTGTGTGTGTGTGTGTGTGTGTGTGTGTGTGTGTGTGTGTGTGTGTGTGAGTAGATATAGATATAGACAGACACACACACACACACACACACACACACACACACACACACACACACATGTAGATCAGAAAAGTAACACAGTTTCTTTTAAATGATTTAATAAAAGGAGCTGATATTTTTTTACTGCTGGTTTGTTCAGGTGTATTTATGGATGTTATATAATAGGTTCATCAACGTTTTATAACAACTGCTAAGATTTTATATTTGCTTTATATATATTGCAGTTGTTAATAATATGTTTTAAAACTAAAAAGCAGGATATATAATTTATTTTACTAAATTGTTCAGATTGCATACTGATATGAGCACAATGAAAACAACTGATACATAAATAAATAAAATGAAAATCGTGCCCTGAAATTTCAACAGTAGCAGAAAAAGGAAATAATTCTTTTTCTCTTTTTCTATGATCATGAGACAAGTTCTCATGCATCAACTTGACCAAAGCCTGATATTTTCTCAACACAAAGCATTTTCATTCTCTTTAATTCAACATTATTAGTATTTTGTGCAAGGAAAATTAGATTTTTATAATTCTTAATGAGCTTTCCACATTTTCCTGATACTGCACACTGTTTTGCCATTCTGTCAAGCTGGCTATAATTTCCTTTTGTTATTTTTTAAGGAACAATTAAATTATATATGATTCACTGACAACAACAACTGAACAGAGAGGAGCAGAAGAAACTTATTATCCTAGCAATAGCAAATAAATAAATAAATAATAAAAATAAAATACGATTTTGATTTAACTTAATCCAACATATTTAAGCGTGAATATTGTTATTAACAGAAAACATGCATTGCATCTTAGCCAGACAAACCCATTAATTTCTGGTTACACTTTTGATGCTGAGCAAAATCAACATTTAACCTGATTTAGTCTTCTACAAAATATCACTTAGGACATGATTATAAAGAAAAGGTAAATGGAATCACTGAAAAACTCAAAAAATGATGCTCCTGCTAAAAACATTAATTTAGAAGAAATTCATCGCCTTATTATCATAGTAGCCAATAAATACAGGAACATAGAATCATAATCTGTTCTAAAATGTTCTGCTTTAACATAAAAGTTACACTTTATTTGCTAAAGTGAAATGCTCCATTTTATTTTGCATTTTATTTTTCCTTACAAGTATACAAGTGTACACTTTAGTTGATAATAATAGTTTGTTAAGCATCATCGACCGTGAAAAATAGCAGAACAATGCCAAATGAGAGAGTACTTTTGATATTTGTGTGCATACATGGATAGATAGATAGACAGATAGATAGATAGATAGATAGATAGATAGATAGATAGATAGATAGATAGATAGATAGTTATACATAGGAGTTAACCATAATGCACTAAAATATGCAGTGCAAAATAGTAGTTTCACAAGAGTAAGAGACTAACTAGCAACTTTTGCTTAATGATTTACATGATTTTCAAAATCTACTGCAAAGGCAGGTGAGTAAAGGAATGGGTATTTATATTTGTATGCTTGTCTATAAAGGTTGTCAAAATAAAGAATATGCCTTTCATTCTGGGTGTTTTTGCAATTTTAAAATCATGATAACATTAAGCATAAAGAAGTAAGGTACAAAAATACCCATAGCATCCTTCACAATTGAGTATACTGAAGCGAGAACAAAAATGACAGATATGTCATACGGCAAAGAAGCAATAATTATTATTTAAAACTCATTTATACATAATACGTTGCAGTTTTATAAATGTGGACATTTATAAATGGCTTGGTTTTATTAATATGCATTGTTATCCATCAGATGCCCATCTTTGATATGATGCAGATTCTACCAAACAAACAAGGTATGTTTCAGTTACATAAAAGTTAAAGCTGTACATGTATTCTATACACTGTTGTATATCATCACTGTTTCTAGCTACCAATAATGTATAAATAAGAAAGCTTTAAAAACTTACCATGCTATCATCGTTTGCTTGAATTCAAGGTTAAATTCTTATTTTTTACTTTATTTATTTATTTGTTTGTTTCTCATATAAACTCTGCCCTTTCAATGGACAGGAATAATTAAAAAAGTAATTAAGAAGACCATATAGTTTAACTATGATTCATGAGGTTTTGTGGTGAGCTGGTTTTGAGTCATTTAACCTTACCGGATATAAGACATACAAGTGACTTCTTGATGTGGTTTCCTTATGCAGTCAGTTTTTTTGTGCAGTACTATTTTTATTATGGACTTTGCTCTAAGGTATAATTGCTTCTCTGTAATATCAGATTTAACAACAGTCTTTCTCCTCTAAAGTATTAGTATACCATGTAAATGAGTTACACTAATGTAATGCTGATTACTATATAAGACAGATTTCTAGGTACATTACAAAATATGTTTCCTACTTCACAGTATGCAGTTATACTAGTGTACAACTGCTTAAAAGACAGAACAAAAAAAATGCATGCATACATTGAAAGGCTGCATGGGGGCAGCATAATGTCTTACTGCGCAGAGTCTGTGCCCATTGCTTAAATTAGTTGGATATGTTTTGAGTACATTTAGAACTTAACTAATTACAAAATGAAAGCTACTCTTAGGTTCAGCAGACCTAGACTATTGCTGTATTTGACACAGTCCAGTAAATGTTCTTTCTCCAAGAGACTTACAGGCTACAGGCTGTTACCTCCATGTGTCATAATTATTTTTTTCAATAATAATTCTTTATTGCTTTTACAATTGTTCAAACATACATTTGCGCTTAATGTACACAGGTAGTTTCCACACAGTATTACTAAAAGAGAAAAAGAACAAAAAAAAAAAAAAAGAAAAAGAAAACAGTCCTAGAACATATATACACTATATACATGAATGCTTTCACTTTAACACCAGAAAAGACATCTGAAGAGCCTAGACAATAAGTTATATATCTTATAATAATTTGGTTACTCTTAAAGTTTACTTTATAGTTTTCGTATCCAAGGGTTATTCTGGGTTCCACATATTAAGCCAATATAATATTAAAAATTTGTTCCCAAATTTTCTGATTATTAATATGTTTGGTATGTTCAGTAATTAGTAATCTGTGGGCTAGTATGTGTTTTATCGCTAGAATCTTAAAGTTATCCCATGAAGTTTGTAGTGGATTCAACCAAATGGTTGCTATACAGAGTTTCATTAACAAAAAAACATTCATAAGTATGGTCATTTGGGACTTAGTTAGATTATTTGGGGAAATATGTTACTTAAAGTGGATCTTTTTTCCTATTTTTTTATTTATTTTTTTTTTTTAGCTCTGGTTGGGCTATGAAGCTTAAATTATCTTATTTAGAGCCCTGTTGGTGCTAACTGTTGCTGTGATCCTGCCCTAGGTAACCAAGTACTGTCACGTTCTTAGATTAGGGACACTTTTAAAAATGTAGCACATCTCAACCAAATATCCACTTTTCATTCAACATCTTTTCTAAATAAAGAAACTCACATTCTATGGCCACTTTTGGAAAGGATCCCAGTCCTTTAGAACCAGCATATCTTTGGTAAAGGTTATCTGTAACATGTAGGAAGTGGTGGACTGATTTCCAAATATGTATCACTTGTAAACCAGCATCTAGTATTACTGTATTTCAAATTCTCAGTCCTACAATACCAGGCACTTTTTACTTCATAATTGCTTAGTAACCCCAATGTAAGCTTTATTAGTGCATAAAATACTGCTAATTATTTCTTTACTTTCCAGTGTGCTATATTACTATTAGACATAAGTCAGGCAATATTTATTTGTATATTATTTGCACATTGCATTTATTGCTGCTTTGTAAAGAGAGAGAAGACAGGAGAGAGACATATGTTCTAAACTTGTGTGAATGAAAGAATGATTTATTATGTTGTTAAACAGACACAAAAATGCACACTCACACATGCGCGCGCACACACACACACACACACACACACACACACACACACACACACACACACACACACACACACAAACTATACATTTGATCGAGCAGTAAAGAGCCAAGGAGCACAAAGAGGACATGTTGAAATGAAGACCATCATGCTCCAACATAACAAAGACTGAGACAACTGGAAAAACTTTGCCTGAGAATAACTGGAAATCAGGCTTGAGCTATAAATACTGGAGCATTAAAACATTAAAGTGTACTAGTCCAATGTGTCACTAGTAATACACAGGAAAATGTCAGCACTCCTTTTCAGTTATGGAACATGTCTGAAAACATGGTGTATTGAAAAGATAACAATGCTACTAGGAACTAATGTAATATCTGCACCATAGCTTCTGCTGTGAGTTTCAATTCCCCCCACAGCTATCCTACCAGGCAGTACATTCTTTAGCCCTAAAATGAAAGAATTAATTTCAAGTATAGGATCTATGTTAAATGTTCGAACATCCAAAATGTCAAACATTGCATGGTCGAGACCAAATGTTCGACGTTTGGATGTTTGAACATCAAATAAAAAAAGTAAAAAAAGAAAAAAACATTTTAACAGCGTGCACTTTAACTGCACTCCCCCATACTCCCCCTACTTAAATATATTAACTTCGAGACCTCACTTCAGTGCAGAAAAGGGAAATTCTCCCTATTTGCACAGTATGGCATCATTGAAAGTCTATCTTCGAACACTCAAAATTTCGAACATTTGGTCTCGACCATGTAACGTTCAAATTTTTGAGCATTTGAAGATTTGTCAGGTACCCCAAGTATATGTATGCATGGAAATAGTGACACAAAGAAATATAAGTAGCTACTGTAACAGACTCAGCTTTTAGCTAAACTGACTTTTGCAGGCAGGAATTATCTTTTATATTGCAGGCATTTCTTATATATGTCATTTCCTGATCAAATAGAGCATGCTCATGAAATAAAAACAAAACAAACAACAAAAAACATGTATCTCAATTCCATGGATGCAAATAGAAACTTCATTTTGCGCACTAAATTTTGTTGCTGTTTCCCTCAGCCAGACATCTGGATTTTGTTCTAGGACATACATCTGGATGAGAATTGTATGCTTGACAATGTATAACGAATGAAAAGAGTGGGATTAATAAGACTGATTGTAATGAAGATCATTCCTTTTTTGTAACTAATAAAGAATAAATATTACTGGTTTATTTATTTATTGTTTTAATCATTTGACATTTGTTGACTAGCATTTGTTGACTTGGAGTGTCCGACTGAGCAAAAGCCCTTTTTCCATGGAGGCATGGGGAGAAAATCTCCACACTAACACAAATAACCAGTTACAGACAAACAATAATCTAAAATACATATAAGTGATTACAATAAAGTAAGTAAATCAGTACAAGCTTGCCTGAAGCAGTAGTCAGACTATGCACACTTTGCAAGATGAGTACTGTGAGAAGATGCTGTGACCATGGTATTTTGTGACAAGCTATGGTCAATGAGCAGTTGTTTGAAACGGGATCACTTATTTACAAGTTACACAATAGAAAGTCAGTCTAAAACTGTTGAGGGACAATTAGCAATAGAAAGAGTTATTTACACAGTCAGTGTAGAACAGTTGAAGAAACAGTTACATCAGTAAAGTGAGGTATGCAGTAACAGTGTTGTTTGATATTAGCTCAGATTTACAGTTACAAGTTGAGGTGTTAAGCTGGTATTGTTTGAGTTCATGAGTAGAGGTTGTTTGCCTGATGTCAAGATGTCAAGGGAAAGCTTGTTCCAGATTTTGTGCAGGGGAGTAGCTATGTACATTTTTGCCTATGTTTTTTTTTTTGGGGGGGGGCTTAAAAATTTCTAGGTGTAGTTGGTTAGAGCTCTGGAGGGGGTCTAGCTGGAGTTTAGAGAGAGACCATATCAGAGATGCTGGGGAAGGCAGAGGATTTGTAGAGAACAGAGTGGATGATAGATAGTTGAGAGAGTTGAAGTTGATGGGGGAACTCAAGCCACTTTAGAGCAGAGAGTGAAAGACAGTTATGTGAGTTTGGGGACTGATTAGCAGCAAACTGGGCAACTTTCTTATAGGTGCTTTCGGGTTTGGCATGTAGGGAGGCCTGTAGGTTAGTTAAGATTTGTGAACCACAGAAGAGACTGGGAAGAAGATAAGCATGAGTTAGTGAGAGTCTTGAGTCTTTAGTAAGGAACCTTTTATTTCTGTAGAGTAAATCTAGTTTTTGGTGGGTTTTCCTTATGCAGTGGTAGACATGGAGGTCGAATTTTAGTTGGTCATCAATGATGACCCCTAGGAGTTTTGTTTGGGGGGGGGTCCATGTTGATAGTGGTGTTATTGAGTAAAGTAATAGAGAAAATAGATTTGAGAGAGGAGAGAGATTTAGGGAGGAATAGCAGATGTTTGGACTTTTTGGGATTAAGAACATGGTTGTTATTGAGCCATTTTTCTATACGGATCAAGGAATTTTAGGAGAGGGTGGGCAGATCAGAGATAGTGTCGCTGGTAGATATGATAGTAGAATCATTGTCATATTGTATGGGAAAAGAGTGAGGACAGGATGTAGAGAGGTGGTTTGTGAAGATGTTGAAAAGCAGGGGGCCAAGGATAGACCCTCGAGGGACTCCCATCTGGATGGGTAGGAAAGGAGATATAGTGGAGAGCCATTTTACTGATTTTTGCTGGTTGGAGAGGTAGCTGGAGAGCCAGGAGTTAGTTTATGGGAGAGGTTGAGCTTGGATAGTTTGGAGAAGAGGACTGGGTGAGAAACCATGCCAAAGGCTTTATAGAGGTCAAGGAAGAAGCAGGATACCAACTTGTTATTTCTGGCCAGGCAGATGGACTGAGAAAAGAAAATTAGGGCAGTAGAGGTGCTGTGGTTAGGAAGAAGTCCCTGTTGGGTTGAAGTTGAAGATTCATTAGATCATGTCAGAAGTGATATACTTGTAAGAGGAGAACATATTTTTATAGGAACTGATATCTATATTTGCAGAGAAGATAATGAACATTGAATAGTGTTATGCTTTCTAAGAGCAAAAATACAGGATGTGAGAAAGGCCTTAGAACAGTATGGAGCTGTTTTATTGATGTTGGTACAAATGATCTCACTTTCAAGGACTCTGTTATTGTTAGTAGGTAATTTACAGCCCTGTTAGCTAGCATAGTCTGTACAGATGTTGCAACATATTTATTTTTTACACATCACATACAGAAGGAGGAGTCAAGCCACCAAAAATGAAAGATTTTTTGGTAAATACTTACATGAAAAAATGGCCTGTTTAGAAAAAATGAATCCTCTAGAGCATCCAGGCTTAATTTTGGACATGCATGTGTTTAGATAGGATGGTGGGCACTTGTCAAGACCAGGAAAGAGAGTTTTTGCAGCATATGCATTGTAATGTTTGACAAAGATAGAATTTTTGCCAGGTCGAAAATTTAACACATCACAGATAGTGACATTTGATGTATCACTGATGGTTTTTAATGGTAGGGGCATTATTAATAAAGTTTTTTATTGGAAAATTTGCTGGGCGGCCACAGTGGTGCAGTGGTTAGTGTTGCCACCTCACAGCAAGAGGTTCTCCATTTCGATTCTCGGTTGGGGTGCCTTCTGTGTGGAGTCTACATGTCCTCCCTGTGGTCGCGTGGGTTTCCTCCGGGTGCTCTGGTTTTCTACCACATCCCAAAGACATGCTGTAGGTGGATAGGACACTGTAAATTGGCCCTAGGTGTGAGTGTGTATGTGTGTGTTTGTGCCTTCTGTGGAAGGTCGGGCGCCGGGCTGGAAACTCGACACTGTAAAACTCCACTGCCAATCATGAGCGGACAGGCGATCCGCTGTGGCGACCCTAACCGGGAAAAAGCCAGAAGAAGAAGTTTGGAAAATTTGCTGTGTTCTCACAAGACTGATTTTGTCAAAGTTTGTGAAACATGGTTAAAGAACAATGACTAGAAACCACTTCTGTCAAGGTAGAAATGTTTAAATTGTAACAGAAGTTCTAACAGAGAATCAGGTAGAGGTGTTTTGATAGGGATTAAAGGTTGTTCTGAAATCTTTGCTTATTATATGTTCAACAATAACACCAATACTGTAGATTGTGTAACTGTGACAATAAAGACAACCCTGGAACATATAACTATTGTTGGATTATATAGAACAGCAAAGTCAAATGCTGATGACTTAGGGAAATTCATACATTTCTTGCATGAAACAAGGGAGTGAAGGATAATATAATGGCTAGGGACTTAAATTGACCAGAAACAGACTAGAATAATATTAATTTAAACACATTAGCACAGAAATTATTTACTATGTATATTTAGGAACAACAGTTACTTCAGATTGTATAAAAAACCTACTGGGGAACAGAGTATACTGGACCTCGTTTGTGTTCCTAGGAAAACAACTGTTATTTCATGTCAAGTTTTATCACTGTTGATGTGCAGTAATCATGGGTTTATAAAGGTTAAATTGTTGCTAGATATTTTTGCCAAACAGAAATATGAACCGATGCTCAGAAGATTAATAGCAGATGATAAGGAAGCAAAATAGTCCCTATGTAAAACTAATTGGAGTGATGCATTCAGTGGAAAAACGACAGAGGTAAGGGCATAGTATCTAGGTCTAAAGAGGTCATTATCACACTGTACTTTGCCCTTATCAGACCAATCATAGAGTACAATGCTTCCTTTGGTATGAACCTGACCAAGCATATGGGGCAACTAGAGTGACCCCAATGGTTCCTTACAAAAAAAATACAAGGTTTAACAAACTTGCCTTATGCAGAGCGCCTTAGAGTTCTTACACTCTACTCAGTCTTCTATACATTGCTGAGAGGTGATCTATGCCTGGCTTACAAGGCACCCACATACCCACAAGCCCCTCGCTTATGACTCCCCTACAATTTATAAGTCAAAGAGTACCAGAAATACAAGGTCTAGGAACCTGCCTTTTGTCTGTGACATAAACAGAACATGTTGAAGAGACAGATATGTATCCCAAAGACTGCCCTTCTTATGCAACAGGCTTCTCATCCATGTGAGGCTGAGTTAGTCTATTATCCTGTTTAAGCACAACCTTGGCAAGTGAATGGGGAATAAGAAAGTTACACCTGGACTGGCACCTATGTCCCGTAAGGACTAAGGTAGCTTATAAATGCCTGGCTCTCAGCATCCTGTTTGGATATGACATCCAGCCAATACCCACCACACTGCCACCACTTAAATATGATGTCCCTTACTATACTGGGTCAGTAACTAAGGAGCATCAGTCTTCACTATTGACTGCAATGTGAGACTGTCACTTAAACAGGAGTAATATTTCACAATTTCCCCTAAAAGCACAACAGGAACATGTTCTATAATCTGGTACTCGACTGTATACTTCTGTTCACCATTAATGTAACCTTATTACACACTTCAGAGTAATGTGTCCCAGTTTAAGACCTCTGATACACTCACACTCAAAGTAAATTTAAATCTCATACATCCAAACACTTCTGGGAAAGCCTGACACAGATTTCCAGCTGTGTCTCCTCCCCCGAATAATACGGTAATGCTGCCATCAATCAGAATGTCTTCTTGTCCTTCTAAAGAGGTGTCCAGTGATGAAAATTAAATATCAAAATAAATGATAGCTATGATCAGAACCAACTTGGCCTTTGAGGTGACCAGGGAGTATCAAACAGGTATAAGCACTCTCTAATCTCTAAAGAACACACTGATTTCCAGCCACAATGTAAAGTAATAACAAACATTTGATAATAAGTAAAATTATTACAAGAATGTAAGTCAATAACTTTCAATAAACACCAGAATTCCATCACCAGAAAAGTAAAATTAAATTTTAGGATAGAAGTCCATCATTCTAGAAAAACTCTATCTGAATAACTAAACTTTCATAATCTAATTAGAGAGTACTATCCCTGATCTACTCTAAAGCATAACAGCAAAGCAAAGGCCGGCTTACATTTTTTTGGAGAGTTCTCTTTTCTTCGGGTATCACTGCACAGCACTGTAACTGACTGCAACTCTTCACAAACTGCTCAGTACTTGACTAACTGCTAATGCTTAACAGTCTCAACTGTCTTATTTAAAAAATAAATAAATAATAGTCAGCTGTTTGAAAAGTTCTTTTCCTGTCAATCAGCTGTTCAAATAATTGAATATCAACCAAGAACATTCTAATGACATTGGCTACTGTTCAGCTGATTCTTCACAGTACATTAAACTCTCCGTCTCAAACATGTGCAATTAAAAATGCATCAAAACACTTACAGATGATTTAAACATTCTGATTAAACAGATAAATATTCAACTTTTAAAAAAACGTATTTACATTTCCACAATTAGACATGCTGGCATACAACACAAGTCAATCTGAGAACATACACTAATCTCCTACCAGACATGGTAACACAGATGGCAGTGCTTTCATTTTCTTCACAGAATCATTATTCTATCGGGAAAATTTGACTAGGAATAGAAAGGCCCCTTGGGTCATTATTTTAGGAACAGTCTATGAAGCTATGAAACTATGAATGTGGCAAGTTTTGAAAGAAGTTGCTTGAATGCAAAACAATACAAAAGGTGTTAAATCAGGAACTAGGCAAACAACTTCAGGAGAACATATTTCCATAATAACAAGGTACTTGATTAAGGTGAGAAACAAAAATATAAGAAGTGGAAAAGAGGTTGAACTGTAACTTTGAAAACTGAAATAAATAAGTTGGACTGACAAATTAAACATAGTGTGAGACAAGATCAAGATAAAATTGAAGAAAATGTATACAAAGATATTGAGCATATTAGGAAACCACCATTTTATAGATACATAAGATGTGGTAGGATTAAAGTCATCTGTATTGATAAAATGTGTGTAGATTATAAAATGTATTCCAAGACACAGAATATTAAATATGTATTTACAAAATTATAAGCAAAACTGTATGGCTCCACAAAGGGAGTGGGAAATTCTCCTAGTAACATTCAGGTAACACTATATACTGAAATCAAATTAGATTATATTGAAAAAGAACTATGCAAACTGGACCCAAACAAAGCACATGGAAGAGGTGGAATACAGCAATAACCCACGCCTGGGTGTGGGTAATGCTGGATTTACCCAAGGTTGGCGTGGTTTGGTCAAGAGCGCGAAGCCCGAGTGCAAAACAAAGCCAACTGTGGGTAAATCCAGCATTACCCACACCCAGAAGTGGGTTATTGCTATTATACAATGACATTATTTAAGAAAAAAAAATAATTACTTTTCTTAAATAATGGCATTGTATAATCCCTCCTTGCTGCCCTTCCACAGCTGTCTGGTATTCTGCGGCAGTTCTGATGTACTGCGCATGCATATGCCTACGCAGTACATCAGAACTGTGGGCAAAAGCAACGGAGAAAGCAAGATCTCCGTTGCTTTTTACAAACTGTTTTCGCTATGTTAAATGGGTTTAACAAAGCGAGTCAGCTTTACAAAAAGCAACAGAGAATCTCTGTTGATTTTTTTAAAGCTGTCTCGGTATGTTAAACCCATTTAACATAGCGAGACAGTTTTGAAAAAGCATTGGAGATCTTGCTTTCTCTGTTGCTTTTTTCAAAACTGTCTCACTATGTTAAATGGGTTTAACATACCAAGACAGCTTTAAAAAAAGCAACAGAGATTCTCCGTTGCTTATGAAATATGTCTTTTTGAAGAAGTCTTGATAATAAAAAAGAAGAGAGCGCTAAAGTTATTCAAGAGTTGGTGTGATTTACTATTTTTTGAATGCTGTTATTGTCACGAAGTTCATTTCTTAGTTAAAATTTCTTCTCTTCGTTCAATTTTTTTTTTTAGTGCGGTTAATTTTAGTTGTAAGTCTTCTACTCCATGTGACAGTATGGCGTAAAACATAGCACCCAACTCAGGCTCTAGTAGCCAACTGAAGACAGAAGCAACCAAAAGCAGGACACCAACTGATCCAACAACAGTTCTTACAAAATTATTGGAAGGAATTCGTTTGGCGCAAGATCTCTTAGAGGACCTAAACAGCAGACCTTTAACACCTACAAATGAAAGGATCACCAGAGACCACACTGAACCGCTGGACCACTCTGGACCCAGGGCCACAATTAACAACAGAACTGGGACAGAAATAAGGACCACACAGGCTCTTGACCTGATACTCACGCAAAGACTGAAATGAATCCCTTCCATTGCCCGGTCCAGAATACAACAGTACAAATGGAGTACAGTCAAAACAGAGGGGTCTCACAGAGCTCCAGGTCTCTGATTACCAGATTTGAGAGACTGATTAAAACCTACAAAAAGCTGGAAAATGACAACTTCTATCTGGAAAGGTGTTTAGAGCTGGATATAGTCCCACAGGGTTTCAGATGTAACAAGTTTCCTAACAGGACCACTCCAAACTCTCAGCTTCACAAAGAACTGGTCAAAATATATAATGACTCCTGGCTAGCAGCTATCAAAGCACTCATCTAAAGTAATACTGAGAGTATGGCCACCTACAAGTCTCAAATAGATGATCTGCAAACACACATCCTGCAGGATCCCACATTTATTGACTTTGTGCAAATGTGGGACAATGTACGGCACAAAATTACTAGGCATGTGGCGACACTGATTGAACACAAGAAAGGCAAATTGCTTAGGGACATTAAACAATATGAGGAAGGAAAAGCATAACCGATCAGGCCCACATGCTCCTTAGACACACGGAGAAGGCCCGATAGATATCCCACAACCGATCCGTTGTCCACATTCGAATTAAGGCCTACGACAGAATTACAAGAACCCACAAATGGACCCAACACACCAGATGTGGATAGACTCCTCATCACATCCAGCCCACTAGCAGGGAGTAGTTCCCAGATGATGGTACATACTCCTCCTAGGGGACAGCCAAGACCGGAAATGCCTCTCCAGAATCAGCTGACACAGAGAGATCCAAACACCTGTGAATGTGACCTCCACGACAATGAGGACAACAACAATACAAACCTCAGGACACCGGACAGTTCGATCAATCAAAGAGGGATTTATCACACCCCACCAATGAACGACCAGTCTTTCAACAACAACACAAGTGGCAACAACAATTTTTTTTATCTTCAGCAGGACTCACAACCAGAACCAGGACTTATACCAGGTTCAGACCTGGGGGTAATGAATGGAACTGGAACCACAACACCAACAAATATTGAGGGAAGGAGGGTGAACAACAATCACAGGGGAAGAAGGAGAGGGAACGGGATACAGTACTAGTACTACTGGGATGGACCACCCTGATCTCCCTCCCCATTCACTGATACCAGCACCTGATAGCACTGACTTCAGGTCTCCAGCAGGGGTAAGTGACATCTTTATCTCACCACATGAGTTTTCTCGGAAAACCATCATAAGGTACTGAAGAAAGGCGTTTCTTTCATCCCGGCGCAGCGAGCCAACACGGCGGATGTTATCCTGGACCTCAAGTGCTTCCTGAGAAAGTTACAACTAAAATTAGATATACAACAATATGAAGAGGAAGAAGATGAGGAAAGCAGAGAAGATAACAACAGACCCCTTACCATGAACAGCCTGTACACTCCTGCACTCTCCAACACACTGAGCCTCTTTGCAAGTACCTTTGAAAAGGATATCAGGAAACTCCTTTCTGATAAGCCCTCGGCAAAGTGGCACAACCTGAACAGGGAAGAAAGACAGGCTTGGAAGGAACTGAGTCAGGACAAATCCCTACAGATCATGAAGGCTGACAAGGGATCCGGGATAGTAGTGATGGAGCAGGAGAGATATATCCAAACACTTGAAGCATCGCTCATGAACAACCAGTTCTACAAAAAGGTCAACATCAACCAGGTACAACAAAACTATAAACAAACTGACAACCTACTATTGGAACTGTACCTCAGGGATGATATCTCTCAAGATGAAAAAGACTTCATTCAGGTCATGACACCTAGCCTTGGAAAATTTATTGGAATCCCCAAAGTTCACAAGAACCCTGAAAATCCACCTTTCCGCCACGTGGTATTGAACCAAAAGACAAAAACAGAAAAGATTTCACAATACATGGACCACATCCTTAACCACATTGTACAGAACAGCAAATACTACACCAAGGACTACTGGGCTTTTCTAAATGACATCTCCAAACTAAGGCTGGATGGAGGGGAATCTTTACTGGTCACCCTAGATGTAGAAGCACTCTACACAAACATCCCCCACGCCAAAGGACTGACCCTCACCAGACAGTACCTGAACAGGCACTCCCACCTAAGCAGAACTAAGATTAATACTGTATGCAGGTTAACTGAAGCAGTATTAAGAAATAACTTCTTTCAATTCAATGGGAATATTTACCACCATCAGAAAGGGGTAGCCATGGGGTCCAAAATGGCCCTGGCATATGCGAACTTAGTCCTCAGTGTTTGGGAAATGGATAAGGTTTAATCATTGCCCAGGTTCAACAACACCATAATGCACAGGCATTATACTGATGACGTCTTTTTTGTCTGGAAGGAGGACAGACTTTCTCTGATCAATTTTCTGGAAACCCTTTTCCAGAGTCTGGACTTCCTGACCCTCACGGTAGGACATATCGGAACCACCACTCAATTCCTGGATATCCACCTCACTATAGACCCAGAAAGAGGACAGTTTGACTCCAATATCTACCACAAGCCCACTTTCGGGAATAACTATCTAGAGTTCAGCTGCCAGCATCCCCATTTCATGAAAACGAATATTGTAAAAGGACAATCCATCCGGTTAACCAGACTCATTTTTAGGGATGAGGTTTTCATCAAAGAAGGTTTTTACCTCAGAAACTTGTTCTTAGAAAGAAAATACCAAGAGTATTTAGTGGACAACCTATTCCAAGAGATCATACAGCACAGACACTCCAGGTACCCACCAATCCTGGAAAAGGGATTCACAGCAAGGGCACAGAACGGACCGAACAAAAAGGACTGGGTGTCAAGTTTCCCCCTTCCAATTTCCACAGATATGTATGGAATCAGAGGGGTCCTCACCAATAATTGGGACATCTTGGGAGGAGAAAAAGGTCTTACAAAGTTACTTGGGACATCCCTGAACTTCTGTTTACAACAAACCTCTTCTTTTGGTGGTGCGTTCGAGAGGAATAAAAGCCCATCCATACAGAGCGAAGTATCGACAGAACCTGGAATGTCTGACTGCGGCAAGTGTGTTACCTGTGTACACATGCGAAAAGACAACAACGTCACCTTCCCGCACTGCAACAGAACTGTCAGTCTACATGACAACTATGACTGCAACACAAAAAATGTGGTCTACTGTGCTTTCTGTGAACACTGTGGGAATTTTTATATCGGCAAAATGAACAGGAAGCTGAGTAGCCGTATTAAAGAACACACTGCAGCAATACACAAACAGGACAGTCTGAATGCCTTGGCTAAACACAGTGTTATTTGCCCAAACTTCACAGGATTCAAATTCACAGCGCTGGAAAAAATAACAGAATTTGTAGGGGACATGGACACATTCCTGCAAGTCCGGGAATTAAAATGGCAGAGAGAACTGAGAGCTGATGTCTATCCAGGTCTCAACGACACACTGAACTTTAAATGTGAACTTAAATGGTATAGAGATTGAAATGTGATAGGGTTTGAAGAATTGTGCAAGAGGGTTTGAAGAATTGTGCAAGTGGATTTAATGTTTTTATGGATTTACAACTGTGCAAGTGAATATAATGTGTTTCCTCTCTTTCTCTGACTTTTGACTCCCCCATACCCCCTAGACACATGTTCCCAGTCAACAGGCTAGCCCTCAGTGACCCCACCAACTACCCCCCAGTCTCACTTTTCATGCAGCCATTCAAGGGGTGATATCATCCAAACCAGCCCATGGGTGGTACCATCTGCACTGACAGTCTTCTGGGACACTCTGTTATTCATATGCTCTACACTCTTTGTCATGGGCGGCCCCATAACAGCCACCCCCTCAAGTCCACACTGCATTACTCCCACTCCCCCATCAGGTGGCATACCCACACATTTCTCTACACACACACACTGATACCAAAGCATAGTAGGACTCTCTACCTGATTCCTCCACCTTCCTCCTTTCCCTTCTTTACTTACCTTTGGAGGCAAAGACTCATAAGTTACATGGTTATATTAGAATCATCACAGCATGACCCTCATCCTTCCTGGTTCCCCCATTTTTATGTCTTTGCTTTTGCACACAAACCCTTTTTGCACACAATCCTTTTTGCACGCAATCCCTTTTTGCACACAATCCCTTTTAGTATGCACACGGCACCACAAGGCTATTACTGTCTGACCAATTTACCTTATGTAACTGCGATTGTAATGTTAATGAAAATGCACACAGCACCCTGCTTGTTCACACTTTACTATTGGAAAGGAACTGTTGTTAATTTAAATGGCCTGCTAGAACTAATGTATTTAAAGTAAGTGAACACGGTTGCTCATACTTATGAAACATGTCTTTCTGAAGAAGTCTTGATAATAAATAAGACGAAAGCGCTAAAGTTCTACAAGAGTTGTTGGTGTGATTTGCTATTTTTTGAATGCTGTTATTGTCACAAAGTTAATTTCTTAGTGTGTGTGTGTGTGTATATATATATATATATATATATATATATATATATTAATATATATCTATATCTATTGGTATATATATATATATATATATATATATATATATATATATATATATATATATATATTTACATATATATACATATGACTCTCCTTTGGATTACCAAAATTTTACTTTACTTAAAATCAGACCAGCAGGATAAGTACGCTGAAATAAGACATCAACGAATCATCACATTCACAAACTTTACATCAATGAAACACCTGCTGTGTATGTCTCACAGTGCTTGGAGCTTCTGAATGGAGATCGCAGTACAGTGAGGACCAGGAAATATATCCTTGCCCTTGCTGTAGTGCGATCCTGATGTTGGCATATATAATATGCAGGGGGTATGTTAGGCAGTAATGTAAGAATTTTTTTTTTGTTGCAACTGGTTTTTCGTTGATGTAAACTTCAGGAATGTGATGGTTCACTGATGTACAGTTTCGGTGTTCTCGTCTCACTGGTCTGATTTTCAGTAAAGTAAAATATTGGTGATCATAGACCCATATATATGTGTGTATGAATTCTTCCCATTTTGTATTGCATGGTAGGGGAAACTGATTTGGCAGCTACACTGAAACTCCTTCCTTAAAAGCACAACACATCACAAGGCTGTGTATATAAATATATATCTCCGTTGCTTTTTTTAAAGCTGTCTCGGTATGTTAAACCCATTTAACATGGCGAGACAGTTTTGAAAAAAGCAACGTAGATCTTGCTTTCTCCGTTGCTTTTTTCAAAACTGTCTCGCTATGTTAAATGGGTTTAACATACCGAGACAGCTTTAAAAAAAAGCAATAGAGATTCTCCGTTGCTTATGAAATATGTCTTTTTGAAGAAGTCTTGATAATAAATAAGACGAAAGCGCTAAAGTTCTTCAAGTGGTGGTGTGATTTACTACTTTTTGAATGCTGTTATTGTCACGAAGTTCATTTCTTAGTTAAAATTTCTTCTCTTCGTTCAATTTATTTTTTTAGTGCAGTTAATTTTAGTTGTAAGTCTTCTACTCCACGTGACAGTATGGCATAAAACATAGCACCCAACTCAGGCTCTAGTAGCCAACTGAAGACAGAAGCAACCAGGAGCAGGACACCAACTGATCCAACAGCAGTTCTTACAAAATTATTGGAAGGAATTCGTTTGGTGCAAGATCTCTTCGAGGACCTAAACAGCAGACCTTTAACACCTACAAATGAAAGGATCACCAGGGACCACACTGAACCACTGGACCACTCTGGACCCAGGGCCACAATTAACAACAGAACTGGGACAGAAATAAGGACCACACAAGCTCTTGACCTGATACTCACGCAGACGGAAATGAATCCCTTCCATTGCCTGGTCCAGAATACAACAGTACAAAAGGAGTACAGTCAAAACAGAGGGGTCTCACAGAGCTCCAGGTCTCTGATTACCAGATTCGAGAGACTGATTAAAACCTACAAAAACCTGGAGCATGACAACTTCTATCTGGAAAGGTGTTTAGAGCTGGATATAGTCCCACAGGGTTTCAGATGTAACAAGTTTCCTAACAGGACCACTCCAAACTCTCAGCTTCACAAAGAACTGGTCAAAATATATAATGACTCCTGGCTAGCAGCTATTAAAGCACTCATCTAAAGTAATACTGAGAGTATGGCCAACTACAAGTCTCAGATAGATGATCTGCAAACACGCATCCTGCAGGATCCCACATTTATTGACTTCGTGGAAATGTGGGACAATGTACGGCACAAAATTACTAGGCATGTGGCGACACTGATTGAACACAGGAAAGGCAAATTGCTTAGGGACATTAAACAACATGAGGAAGGAAAAGCATAACCGATCAGGCCCACATGCTCCTTAGACACACGGAGAAGGCCAGACAGATATCCCACAACCAATCCGTTGTCCACAGCCAAACTAAGGCCTATGACAGAATTACAAGAACCCACAAATGGACCCAACACACCAGAGGTGGATAGACTCCTCATCACATCCAGCCCACTAGCAGGGAGTAGTTCCCAGATGATGGCACATACTCTTCCTAGGGGACAGCCAAGACCAGAAATGCCTCTCCAGAATCAGATGATAGAGAGAGATCCAGACACCCATGAATGTGACCTCCACGACAACGAGGACAACAACAATACAAACCTCAGGACACCGGACAGTTTGATCAGTCAAGGAGGGATTTATCAGACCCCACCAATGAACGACCAGTCTTTCAACAACAACACAAGTGGCAACAACAATTTTTTTTATCTTCAGCAGGACTCACAACCAGAACCAGGACTTATACCAGGTGCAGACCTGGGGGTAATGAATGGAACTGGAACCACAACACCAACAAATATTGAGGGAAGGAGGGTGAACAACAATCACAGGGGAAGAAGGAGAGGGAACGGGATACAGTACTAGTACTACTGGGATGGACCACCCTGATCTCCCTCCCATTTCACTGATACCAGCACCTGATAGCACTAACGTCAGGTCTCCAGCAGGGGTAAGTGACATCTTTATCTCACCACATGAGTTTTCTCGGAAACCCATCATAAGGTACTGAAGAAAGGCTTTTCTTTCATCCCGGCACAGAGAGCCAACATGGCGGATGTTATCCTGGACCTCAAGTGCTACCTGAGAAAGTTACAACTAAAATTAGATGTACAACAATATGAAGAGGAAGAAGATGAGGAAAGCTCAGAAAATAACAACAGACCCTTTACCATGAACAGCCTGTACACTCGTGCAGTCTCCAACACACTGATCCTCTTTGCAAGTACCTTCGAAAGGGATATCAGGAAACTCCTTTCTGATAAGCCCTCGGCAAAGTGGCACAACCTGAACAGGGAAGAAAGACAGGCTTGGAAGGAACTGAGTCAGAACAAATGAAGGCTGACAAAGGATCCAGGATAGTAGTGATGGAGCAGGAGAGATATATCCAAATACTTGAAGCATCCCTCATGAATAACCAGTTGTACAAAATGGTCAACATCAACCAGGTACAACAAAACTATAAACAAACTGACAACCTACTATTGGAACTGTACCTCAGGGATGAGATCTCTCAAGATGAAAAAGACTTCATGCAGGTCATGACACCTAGCCTTGGAAAATTTTTTGGAATCCCCAAAGTTCACATGAACCCTGAAAATCCACCTTTCCGCCACGTGGTATCAAACCAAAAGGCAAAAACAGAAAAGATTTCACAATACATGGACCACATCCTTAACCACATTGTACAGAACAGCAAATACTACACCAAGGACTACTGGGCTTTTCTAAATGACATCTCCAAACTAAGGCTGGATGGCGGGGAATCTTTACTGGTCACCCTAGATGTAGAAGCACTCTACACAAACATCCCCCACGCCAAAGGACTGACCCTCACCAGACAATACCTGAACAGGCACTCCCACCTAAGCAGGACTAAGATTAATACTATATGCAGGTTAACAGAAGCAGTATTAAGAAATAACTTCTTCCAATTCAACAGGAAGATTTACCACCAACAGAAAGGGGTAGCCATGGGGTCCAAAATGGCCCCGGCATATACGAACTTAGTCCTCAGTGCTTTGGAAATGGATAAGGTTGAATCATTGCCCGGGTTCAACAACACCATAATCCACAGGCATTATACTGATGACATCTTTTTTGTCTGGAAGGAGGACAGACTTTCTCTGATCAATTTTCTGGAAACCCTTTTCCAGAGTCTGGACTTCCTGACCCTCACGGTAGGACATATCGGAACCACCACTCAATTCCTGGATATCCATCTCACCATAGACCCAGAAAGTGGACAGTTTGACTACAACATCTACCGCAAGCCCACTTTCCGGAATAACTATCTAGAGTTCAGCAGCCAGCATCCCCATTTCATGAAAAAGAATATTGTAAATGGACAATTCATCCGATTATCCAGACTCATTTTTAGGGATGAGGTTTTCATCAAGGAAGGTTTTTACCTCAGAAACTTTTTCTTAGAAAGAAAATATCCAGAGTATTTAGTGGACAACCTGTTCCAAGAGATCATACAGCACAGACACTCCAGTTACCCACCAATCCTGGAAAAGGGATTCACAGCAAGGGCACAGAACGGACCGAACAAAAAGGACTGGGTGTCAAGTTTCCCCCTTTCAATTTCCACAGATATGTATGGAATCAGAGGGGTCCTCACCAATAATTGGGACATCTTGGGAGGAGAAAAAGGTCTTACAAAGTTACTTGTGACATCCCTGAACTTCTGTTTCAAACAAACCTCTTCTTTTGGTGGTGTGTTCGAGAGGAATAAAAGCCCATCTATACAGAACGAAGTATCGACAGAAACTGGAATGTCTGACTGCGGCAAGTGTGTTGCCTGTGTACACATACGAAAAGACAACAACGTCACCTTCCCGCACTGCAACAGAACTGTCAGTGTACATGACCACTATGACAGCAACACAAGAAATGTAGTCTACTGTGCTTTCTGTGAACACTGTGGGAATTTCTATATCGGCAAAATGAACAGGAAGCTGAGTAGCCGTATTAAAGAACACACTGCAGCAATACACAAACAGGACAGTTTGAATACCTTGGCTAAACACAGTGTTATTTGCCCAAACTTCACAGGATTCAAATTCACAGCGCTGGAAAAAATAACAGAATTTGTAGGGGACATGGACACATTCCTGCAAGTCCGGGAATTAAAATGGCAGAGAGAACTGAGAGCTGATGTCTATCCAGGTCTCAACGAGACACTGAACTTTAAATGTGCACTTAAATGGTATAGAGATTGAAATGTGATAGGGTTTGAAGAATTGTGCAAGAGGGTTTGAAGAATTGTGCAAGTGGATTTAATGTTTTTATGGATTTTCAACTGTGCAAGTGAATATAATGTGTTTCCTCTCTCTCTCTCTGACTTTTGACTCCCCCATACCCCCTATACACATGTCCCAGTTACCAGGCTAGCCCTCGCTGACCCCACCAACTACCCCCCAGTTTCACTTTTCATGCAGCCATTCAAGGAGTGATACCATCCAAACCAGCCCATGGGTGGTACCATCCACACTGACTGTCTTCTAGGACACTCTATTATTCATATGCTCCACACTCCTTGTCATGGGTGGCCCCATAACAGCCACCCCCTCAAGTCCACACTGCATTACTCCCACTCCCCCATCAGGTGGCATACCCACACATTTCTCTACACACACACTGATACCAAAGCATAGTAGGACTCTCTACCTGATTCCTCCACCTTCCTCCTTTCCCTTCTTTACTTACCTTTGGAGGCAAAGACTCATAAGTTACATGGTTATATTAGAATCATCACAGCATGACCCACATCCTTCCTGGTTCCCCCATTTTTTTTCTTTGCTTTTGCACACAAACCCTTTTTGCACACAATCCCTTTTTGCACACAATCCCTTTTTTCACACAATCCCTTTTAGTATGCACACGGCACCACAAGGCTATTACTGTCTGACCAATTTACCTTATGTAACTGCGATTGTAATGTTAATGAAAATGCACACAGCACCCTGCTTGTTCACACTTTACTATTGGAAAGGAACTGTTGTTAGTTTAAATGGCATGCTAGAACTAATGTATTTAAAGTAAGTGAAAATGGTTGCTCATACTTATGAAACATGTCTTTCTGAAGAAGTCTTGATAATAAATAAGACGAAAGCGCTAAAGTTCTACAAGAGTTGTTGGTGTGATTTGATATTTTTTGAATGCTGTTATTGTCACAAAGTTAATTTCTTAGTGTGTGTGTATATATATATATATATATATATATATATATATATATATATATATATATATATGTTAATATATATCTATATCTATCGGTATATATATATATATATATATATATATATATATATATATATATATATATATATATATATATATATATATATATATATATATATATATATGACTCTCCTTTGGATTACCAAAACTTTACTTTACTTAAAATCAGACCAGCAGGATAAGTACACTGAAATAAGACATCAAAGAATCATCACATTC
This sequence comes from Protopterus annectens, assembly GCF_019279795.1. NCBI lineage: Eukaryota > Metazoa > Chordata > Ceratodontiformes > Protopteridae > Protopterus > Protopterus annectens. Next base: position 989,239,458 of record NC_056741.1, on the reverse strand, counting down.
CCAAACTTTACATCAATGAAACACCTGCTGTGTATGTCTCACAGTGCTTGGAGCTTCTGAATGGAGATCGCAGTACAGTGAGGACCAGGAAATATATCCTTGCCCTTACTGTAGTGCGATCCTGATGTTGGTATATATAATATGCAGGGGATATGTTAGGCAGTAATGTAAGAATTTTTTTTTTGTAGCACCTGGTCTTTCGTTGATGTAAACTTCAGGAATGTGATGGATCACTGATGTACATTTTCGGTGTTCTCGTCTCACTGGTCTGATTTTCAGTAAAGTAAAATATCGGTGATCATAGACCCATATATTTGTGTGTATGAATTTTTCCCATTTTGTATTGCATGGTAGGGGAAACTGATTTGGCAGCTACACTGAAACTCCTTCCTTAAAAGCACAACACATCACAAGACTCTGTATATAAATATATATCTCCGTTGCTTTTTTCAAAACTGTCTCGCTATGTTAAATGGGTTTAACATACCGAGACAGCTTTAAAAAAAGCAACAGAGATTTTCCGTTGCTTATGAAATATGTCTTTTTGAAGAAGTCTTGATAATAAATAAGATGAAAGCACTAAAGTTCTTCAAGAGTTGGTGTGATTTACTATTTTTTGAATGCTGTTATTGTCACAAAGTTCATTTCTTAGTTAAAATTTCTTCTCTTCGTTCAATTGATTTTTTTAGTGCAGTTAATTTTAGTTGTAAGTCTTCTACTCCACGTGACAGTATGGCATAAACCATAGCACCCAACTCAGACTCTAGCAGCCAACTGAAGACAGAAGCAACCAGGAGCAGGACACTAACTGATCCAACAACAGTTCTTACAAAATTATTGGAAGGAATTCGTTTGGCGCAAGATCTCTTCAAGGACCTAAACAGCAGACCTTTAACAACTACAAATGAAAGGATCACCAGGGACCACACTGAACCGCTGGACCACTCTGGACCCAGTGCCACAACTAACAACAGAACTGGGACAGAAATAAGGACCACACAGGCTCTTGACCTGATACTCATGCAGACGGAAATGAATCCCTTCCATTGCCCGGTCCAGAATACAACAGTTCAAATGGAGTACAGTCAAAACAGAGGGGTCTCACAGAGCTCCAGGTCTCTGATTACCAGATTCAAAAGACTGATTAAAACCTACAAAAACCTGGAGCATGACAACTTCTATCTGGAAAGGTGTTTAGAGCTGGCTATAGTCCCACAGGGTTTCAGATGTAACAAGTTTCCTAACAGGACCACTCCAAACTCTCAGCTTCACAATGAACTGGTCAAAATGTATAATGACTCTGGGCTAGCAGCTATCAAGGCACTCATCCAAAGTAATACTGAGAGTATGGCCACCTACAAGTCTCAAATAGATGATCTGCAAACACGCATCCTGCAGGATCCCACATTTATTGACTTCGTGGAAATGTGGGACAATGTATGGCACAAAATTACTAGGCATGTGGCGACACTGATTGAACACAAGAAAGGCAAATTGCTTAGGGACATTAAACAATATGAGGAAGGAAAAGCATAACTGATCAGACCCACATGCTCCTTAGACACACAGAGAAGGCCAGACAGATATCCCACAACCAATCCGTTGTCCACACTCGAACTAAGGCCTACGACAGAATTACAAGAACCTACAAATGGACCCAACACACCAGAGGTGGATAGACTCCTCATCACATCCAGCCCACTAGCAGGGAGTAGTTCCCAGATGATGGTACATACTCCTCCTAGGGGGCAGCCAAGACCAGAAATGCCTCTCCAGAATCAGCTGACACAGAGAGATCCAGACACCCGTGAATGTGACCTCAACGACAACAAGGACAAAAATCAATACAAACCTCAGGACTCCGGACAGTGCGATCAATCAAGGAGGGATTTATCACACCCCACCAATGAACGACCAGTCTTTCAACAACAACACAAGTGGCAACAACAATTTTTTTTATCTTCAGCAGGACTCACAACCAGAACCAGGACTTATACCAGGTTCAGACCTGGGGGTAATGAACGGAACTGGAACCACAACACCAACAATATTGAGGGAAGGAGGGGGAACAACAATCACTGGGGAAGAAGTAGAGAGAACTGGATACAGTACTAGTACTACTGTGATGGACCACCCTGATCTCCCTCCCCATTCACTGATACCAGCACCTGATAGCACTGACTTCACGTCTCCAGCAGGGGTAAGTGACATCTTTATCTCACCACATGAGTTTTCTCGGAAAGCCATCATAAGGTACCGAAGAAAGGCTTTTCTTTCATCCTGGCGCAGAGAGCCAACGCGGCAGATGTTATCCTGGACCTCAAGTGCTACCTGAGAAAGTTACAACTAAAATTAGATATACAACAATATGAAGAGGAAGAAGATGAGGAAAGCTCAGAAGATAACAACAGACCCCTTACCATGAACAGCCTGTACACTCCTGCACTATCCAACACACTGAGACTCTTTGCAAGTACCTTCGAAAGGGATATCAGGAAACTCCTTTCTGATAAGCCCTCAGCAAAGTGGCACAACCTGAACAGGGAAGAAAGACAGGCTTGGAAGGAACTGAGTCAGGAAAAATCCCTACGGATCATGAAGGTTGACAAGGGATCTGGGATAGTAGTGATGGAACAGGAGAGATATATCCAAACACTTGAAGCATCCCTCATGAATAACCAGTTCTACAAAAAGGTCAAATTCAACCAGGGACAACAAAACTATAAACAAATTGACAACCTACTATTGGAACTGTACCTCAGGGATGAGATCTCTCAAGATGAAAAAGACTTCATTCAGGTCATGACACCTAGCCTTGGAAAATTTTTTGGAATCCCCAAAGTTCACAAGAACCCTGAAAATCCACCTTTCTACCACGTGGTATCGAAACAAAAGACAAAAACAGAAAATATTTCACAATACATGGACCACATCCTTAACCACATTGTACAGAACAGCAAATACTACACCAAGGACTACTGGGCTTTTCTAAATGACATCTCCAATCTAAGGCTGGATGGAGGGGAATCTTTACTGGTCACCCTAGATGTAGAAGCACTCTAAACAAACATCCCCCACGCCAAAGGACTGACCCTCACCAGACTGTACCTGAACAGGCACTCCCACCTAAGCGGAACTAAGATTAGTACTGTATACAGGTTAACAGAAGCAGTATTAAGAAATAACTTCTTTCAATTCAACAGGAAGATTTACCATCAACAGAAAGGGGTAGCCATGGGGCCAAAATGGCCCCGGCATATGCAAACTTAGTCCTCAGTGCTTGGGAAATGGATAAGGTTGAATCATTGCCCGGGTTCAACAACACCATAATGCACAGGCATTATACTGATGACGTCTTTTTTGTCTGGAAGGAGGACAAACTTTCTCTGATCAATTTTCTGGAAACCCTTTTCCAGAGTCTGGACTTCCTGACCCTCACGGTAGGACATATCTGAACCACCACTCAATTCCAGGATATCCACCTCACTATAGACCCAGAAAGTGGACAGTTTGACTCCAACATCTACCGCAGGCCCACTTTCCGGAATAACTATCTAGAGTTCAGCAGCCAGCATCCCCATTTCATGAAAAAGAATATTGTAAAAGGACAATTCATCCGGTTATCCAGACTCACTTTTAGGGATGAGGTTTTCATCAAGGAAGGTTTTTACCTCAGAAACTTGTTCTTAGAAAGAAAATACCGAGAGTATTTAGTGGACAACCTGTTCCAAGAGATCATACAGCACAGACACTCCAGGTACCCACCAATCCTGGAAAAGGGATTCACAGCAAGGGCACAGAACGGACCGCACAAAAAGGACTGGATGTCAAGTTTCCCCCTTCCAATTTCCACAGATATGTATGGAATCAGAGGGGTCCTCACCAATAATTGGGACATCTTGGGAGGAGAAAAAGGTCTTACAAAGTTACTTGGGACATCCCTGAACTTCTGTTTCAAACAAACCTCTTCTTTTGGTGGTGCGTTCGAGAGGAATAAAAGCCCATCCATACAGAGCGAAGTATCGACAGAACCTGGAATGTCTGACTGCGGCAAGTGTGTTGACTTTGTATACATACAAAAAGACAACAATGTCACCTTCCCGCACTGCAACAGAACTGTCAGTCTACATAACCACTATGACTGCAACACAAAAAATGTAGCCTACTGTGCTTTCTGTGAACACTGTGAGAATTTCTATATTGGCAAAATGAACAGGAAGCTGAGTAGCCGTATTAAAGAACACACTGCAGCAATACACAAACAGGACAGTTTGAATGCCTTGGCTAAACACAGTGTTATTTGCCCAAACTTCACAGGATTCAAATTCACAGCGCTGGAAAAAATAACAGAATTTGTATGGGACATGGACACATTCCTGTAAGTCCGGGAATTAAAATGGCAGAGAGAACTGAGAGCTGATGTCTATCCAGGTCTCAACAAGACACTGAACTTTAAATGTGCACTTAAATGGTATAGAGATTGAAATGTGATAGGGTTTGAAGAATTGTGCAAGAGGGTTTGAAGAATTGTGCAAGTGGAATTAATGTTTTTATGGATTTACAACTGTGCAAGTGAATATAATGCGTTTCCTCTCTCTGACTTTTGACTCCACCATACCCCCTACACACATGTTCCCAGTCACCAGGCTAGGCCTCGCTGACCCCACCAACTACCCCCCAGTCTCACTTTTCATGCAGCCATTCAAGGGGTGATACCATCCAAACCAGCCCATGGGTGGTACCATCAGCACTGACAGTCTTCTGGGACACTCTATTATTCATATGCTCCACACTCCTTGTCATGGGTTGTCCCATAACAACCACCCCCTCAAGTTCACACTGCATTACTCCCACTCCCCCATCAGATGGCATACCCACACATTTCTCTACACACACACTGATACCAAAGCATAGTAGGACTCTCTACCTGATTCCTCCACCTTCCTCCTTTCCCTTCTTTACTTACCTTTGGAGGCAAAGACTCATAAGTTACATGGTTATATTAGAATCATCACAGCATGACCCTCATCCTTCCTGGTTCCCCCATTTTTTTTCTTTGCTTTTGCACACAAACCCTTTTTGCACACAATCCCTTTCTGCACACAATCCCTTTTTGCATACAATCCCTTTTAGTATGCACACGGCACCACAAGGCTATTACTGTCTGACCAATTTACCTTATCTAACTGTGATTGTAATGTTAATGAAAATGCACACAGCACCCTGCTTGTTCACACTTTACTATTGGAAAGGAACTGTTGTTAATTTAAATGGCCTGCTAGAACTAATGTATTTAAAGTAAGTGAAAATAGTTGCTCATACTTATGAAACATGTCTTTCTGAAGAAGTCTTGATAATAAATAAGACGAAAGCGCTAAAGTTCTACAAGAGTTGTTGGTGTGATTTGCTATTTTTTGAATGTTGTTATTGTCACAAAGTTAATTTCTTAGTGAGTATATCTATATATATATATATATATATATATATATATATATATATATATATATATATATATTAATATATATCTATATCTATCAGTATATATATATATATATATATATATATATATATATATATATATATAGATAGATAGATATATAGATATATATATATATATATATATATATATATATATTTTCATATATATATATGACTCTCCTTTGGATTACCAAAATTTTACTTTACTTAAAATCAGACCAGCAGGATAAGTGCATTGAAATAAGACATCAACGAATCATCACATTCCCAAACTTTACATCAATGAAACACCTGCTGTGTATGTCTCACAGTGCTTGGAGCTTCTGAATGGAGATCGCAGTACAGTGAGGACCAGGAAATATATCCTTGCCCTTACTGTAGTGCGATCCTGATGTTGGTATATATAATATGCAGGCGGTATGGGAGGCAGTAATGTAAGAATTTTTTTTTTGTAGCATCTGGTTTTTCGTTGATGTAAACTTCAGAAATGTCATGGTTCACTGATGTACAGTTTCGGTGTTCTCGTCTCACTGGTCTGATTTTCAGTAAAGTAAAATATCGGTGATCATAGACCCATATATATGTATGTATGTATATATATATATATATATATATATATATATATATATATGTATACATATATATATATATATATATATATATATATAAACTATATATATATATATATTTATATATATATATATATATATATATATATATATATTCATATTTATATACACAGTCTTGTGATGTGTTGTGCTTTTAAGGAAGGAGTTTCATTGTAGCTGCCAAATCAGTTTCCCCTACCATGCAATACAAAATGGGAAGAATTCAGACAGGCTTCCCATAATACAAAAACCTTATTGTGGAACATTTCCTGATTGCAATAAGCCTTTTTTTATACAGTCTGCTCAATCAGTAAGACTTTAAATTGTGGGGATCAGTCTCACTGGGAAAGCTGCAAGGAAATTAGATATTCTGGCGGGGAGAGGATAGTAATGCTAATTATTCATTTTGTCACCCCTGGAAAAGTTCATAGCTCCTGATTTGGTCTGCAGAGTAATTCAGAGAATTGCTTATCAAAGAAAGAAAAATATTACTCTAGGAGGAAGACTGAGTCCCACCAAAGGCAACATTCAGCTATGCACTCCCTGGGGATCACTAACAGTTCACATAACTGCAGTCAAGCCATGAGGATAAGGATGTGTCAATCTCTGTATGTGTGTCCTTGGAAGCATGTGCTTGTGTGTAGGGTCACAAGTGAGGCTGAGAGTGTGTGTGTGTGTGTGTGTGTGTGTGTGTGTGTGTGTGTGTGTGTGTGTGTGTGTGTGTGTGTGTGTGTGTCGGGGGGGGTGCTTTGCTAACTTGATGCAAAGGCTTATAGAGAGAGAGAACACCAGTGCAATCTGGTGTGACAGTGCAATGGTTTATTCAGAGTCATGATAATAAGCCACTATAAGGTATTTATCAGTGCAGCTTTACCATTTTTCTGAAGTGGAATTTCTCTCTGTTATGCAAATTGACCAATCTGCACTGGATAATAAGCTGTGAGTAGGGAGGAATTCTCTTAGTACTAAGCAATGTTTCATTTATTTCACATATCAGATCTCCACATATTTATTTGTCCATTTTTTATAACTGATTGTTAGCAATTTATACATTGAAAGACACAGTAGTTCTTCAATGGAGCTTTTCTAGAAAGGATTTTGCAAATGAATACCTTTTGACAAGGTCTTCCAACATGAGTTATTGCCATTCAAGCTTATATTTGCACTAAATTAGTGACAGCACAATGCAGGTATAACTTCACATTTAAAAAGATCTTGCAGAAGAGAAAAGTGCTAATCAGAATAGATAGTTTTGAAAAGCAATGGCATAGCTGTCCAGTTACTGTGAAATTGTTAATATTAATGAGCACGAATATTTTGTACTATGATCTTGAAGCTAGAGTTGCTACTATTTTGTTTCTCATGTGCAGATATTTTCTACTTTTTTTATGAAACACTGCAGTTCTAAATAATGCTTTCTAGAACACAAGAAGGGAAATGAACATTACTGAATAGCTAGTTTATATTATCACACTGCCTTTAATGCAGCCTGTAAATGCAGTTTTATGCAAATGCCATATCCCCTCAGTTATCTTACACTACCTATTCATTGCATGCATTATAATTTATTTGTTATGTACTTCTTTGTTATTTATAATCTTCCTAATTTCATCTCAGTAAACTTACCACAGAGGCATGATATGCAGCACATTCCTCAGAACGTCTTTTACCAGCAGTTCCTAATAATTTATTGGTAATAACCTGCAAGCCAACATTTGGTGATTTACAGACATGTAAATGGCTTCATAATGACATGCAACTAGGTGCTAATACAGTAATGAACATTTCCATATGCAAATGACACACTCAAATATTGTGGCACAATTTAGAAATGTATGGAATTAGTGTGATGAGCAGCTGTGATCAGCTTCTCAGATCACCATAATTTTTTGGTGACCAGAGCTTTCACACACATTATGATGATATGAATAATATCTACTTTAGCTGGTCAGCATGTGCTAGTGGTCACAAACTTGTAATTCCACAGACCACAGGAAACTACAAATGTCAACCAACAAACCTAAGGTGCAGTACATGACAGATGCTGGAAACAGATAAAAACTTCACTTGACAAAAAAGAGAGAACTTACAAATAAAGTTGTGTGTTTGTTCCACTAATACATTTCTTGGAACTTCTACAGAACTAAAATACATTTATTTAACCACCATCAAATATATATATATATATATATATATATATATATATATATATATATATCTATATATAAAAAAACATGATAAAATCCAACCAATAAAACTTGTTACTTAATTCCATCTTAAAGGGACCTATCCACATAATACCCCTTTATGGTGTGATTTGATCATTAAACATTATAATAGCTTAATTTTAGCACCAGGTACAATGAACACGAATCATTACACCCTGGGAAGCTCATGGCATTTAATTTAAGTTGCCACCTCAGTTCACTTTTTTTCAAAGTGCTCATTAATAAAAAAAACGTGGGTATCCTTTTTCACTTGCTCAATTATCATGAATCTAAATCTATGTGTACTAAAATCCTATATATGTCTATACAAGACATTAGCCATTCTGAAATGTTTAATATCTAAACAATGCCTGTAAATACTTTTCTTGAATTTCCTTAAGGTTTCCCCTATATAAAAGGCAAAACATGAATCACAACTTGCAAGATAGACAACTTGCTTAGTATTACAAGTGAAATAATCCAGAATATAACATTTCACCCCTCTAATTTCAAAATGTTCCATCTTGAGTATATTCAAGCATTGGGAACAATGCCCATATTTAAACATACCTAGTTTTAAACTTGTATTTTCCTTCCTCCCAATATTCTTTTCCAACAGGTTTTTGAATGCTCTACCCTTTCTATACATGGACTTTCACCCACTTTGTTCAATATAGAATTATCCAACTTGAATAAATTCCAGTTCTTCCTGATAACGTTTTCAATCATTCTGCTATCTAGGGAAAATGTAGTGATTAAAGTTTTTTCTTTTGTTTGTTTTGTTTTCAAATGCTGTATGCTTGAATGATACTACTTGTCCACCATTTTAGCCAAACCCACTTGCATTTAATATTGGGAAATAAAAAACAGTCTTCCTTTTGTTAATTACTTCTTTAATTTCACATATAAATTATGTAGTGTAACCCCTTCTGTGAAACATGTCTACTACTTTTTCACATTCCTTATTAAAAAAAGAAAAAGAAAAAATATGTCTAATGCCATTCTGGCTAGCCATACTAGTTGGCCTTTTACAACTGCTTTTTCTGGTGTTTTGGGTGACAGCTGCTATAATGGAGGTATGCATTGGGAAAAGTGGATTTTCTATGAATATTTGAAATGATACACCTACAATTGTCTTTATTCTTGGTCAGTTTCACACCCAAAAATACTGTGCACTCATTGTTAATAGTATGTGTGAATTTTAAAAAGTCCACCATATAGCTGATATACAATATGAAATCTTATGGTTTCTCCAAACAGTCTTGCCATAATATAACTATATTGTCTCTTCACTCTTTAAATACATTATTGAAAACATATGTTTTCTCCCAGTATTCCATTATCAAATTTTCTAAACTCTGAGCATAAGCTGCTTCCATGGCCACTCCGGTGACCTGTTTGAAATGTTGACCCTTGAACAGAATGAAGTTATTTTTTCAAATTAATTCCATAAGTATCGTAGCAGTCTTGACCCTGTCTACATGTAAAACTGACAGATCAAATAAAATTTGTGCAAACCAGGATAACCCTAAATCATGGTGTATTACTGAATATAAATTCTTACATCAGTGACAAAATGGTATTGCCTATATTTCCCATTTCATTAATTTTGCCAAGAAAATGTCATGAGTCTTTACATAAATGGATAACTTTACTTAAGCTTTTCCTTTTAAAATATGATCAACAAATTGTGCTATAAAAATATTTTGCAGCTAGTAGCATCACAAAATAGTAGAAAACCACCGAAGAACCAACCAGCAGAATGTGAGCAATCCAAAGGACACCAAGTTTATTGAAGTTAACCGCTTTCCTCTCTATTAAAGAAACTTCCTCAAAACAATATTGCACAAAAACCCAGCCAAATATATACCCACCCCTCAAGTAACCATTCAAAATTGCGCCAAAAATTTTAAAGCAATATATACACATCAAATTGCAGCAGTAACAATATTGCATATAGCAAATAACAAAACTAAATAAATGTTACCATAAAATATTATAATATGTTAAATTATTAAATAAAATCCATGTTAACTTTACTAACCTAAAATTCTATTAAGTTTTAAAACACTAGCAATGCTTATAGTTTCATTGATATCTGGGTAACAAGAGGTATGTAAAAACAGCTGCCATCTCAGTTCCATCATATGCAAATGCACATCTGTAATGCACCCCTGTTCATCCAGCACTAACTGCTGTAAAACCAAAAATTTTAAATCATGTGTTGGATTTTCATTGATATGTCTATAGAAAGCACTAATAACCCTACAATGTCTGATGTCACCCAGATGTTCACCTATTCTTAATTTAAATTTTCTACAGGTTTTCCCAATGTAGAAACTAAAACATTTTCCACATTTAGCCATATACACAACATTTTTACAATTACAATCGTAGTGGCCTCTAATATTGACAGTCCTCCGATTAACCCTAATTTGACCTGGGGAGATACTCTGTTGGAATGAAACCTGTACTTAGGCTATGGTTGAATAGGGTCCTCAATGTTGAGGTTAGTTCTTGTTGGAGATTTGCAGAATACAGCCTTTGATAGTATTGAGTCCCATGGAAGCAGTGTTCTTTGCCTTGGATAGGGCCTTTAAAACTTGATATATGGAGATGTGAGGTGTGTGTGTGTACTGGGGATGTTGAATGGGCCTTTGGAGGGGACAGGGGCATGATGTTTGGGCTGAACCTGTCTGCTAGCAGGTTTTGTCTGAAGAAGGAAGAGTACTGTCTTTTCCAAAAGCGCTAACATTAAATTTGTTCTATTTGCAGCTCCAGCTTGTTTTCCGCTTTTTGTTTAATAAGTCAACAGGATCAGTGTAAATGGTACAATTATGGACTAATTTGGAACAAACTGGGCTTTGCCATGCAGATTTCTAATGTAAATTAAAAAGGCTTTGTGGTTAGCCATTGTTTCAGAGGCTAGTTTTGTTTCATGATTGGCTTTGGAGTTTTTCACTAGTGATCTAATTTGCTTGTTGAGGCTAAGGAGGGAGTTTTTCCAATTAGGAATTTGTGTCTTTTTACCCTTAGACAACAGTTTCTTCCTTTTGTTGTAAAGCCTCTTGACAGAGGATGTCCACCACATAGGTTTGTGTTTCCTTGAGGAGCAGGTTTTAGTTCTGTTAGGTATGGTTGAGTCCATGCAGTTTTACAGGGACTTGTATACTGCACTGGCATACTGTTCAGCATATTTGTCTGCATCCTCTGAGGGTGCTGGTGGTGTGAAGCTACTGATACCTTCCCTTAGAAGGCTGTAGTCAGTTTTTGAGAAGTTTTTTTGTCTGCTTACAGCTGGGGGGGGGGATTGGGTGAACTATTGCTATTCTAATGCACTCGTCCAATGATTCCTTGACTTCATCAGTTCTAACAAAGTAGCCCAGCTTGTATCATCCACCACAAGGAGAGATAGCATTTTTTGATGTGTTTTTCACCAACATGGCCAACCGCTGCACCACCCTATAGTAAGTTCTTCCTTGGTGAGATCAGACCATTAGTCTATCTCATTCAAATTGTCTGTCCCATCCAACCCCCCCCCCTGAAAATGTTAAGCAAGAAGCAGCGTGTGTCAAAATGATGGCTCAAACAAAACTATCAAAAAGCATAAAAACCCATCCTGAGCAAGTAACTGACCCCACATGACTGCTACATCCAACACAAGTGCCAATAGTATCCAAAAAATCCAAAATCCAAAGGCAAGTAAAACTGTTTATTAACATATAAAAAGTTAAGCGCTTTCATCTCAAACTGTAAGAGACTTCATCAGAACAAATGCCACCAGTAACTGATTCCTTTATATAACAATCTATTACTAATTAAAATAATTGAGTACGGAGGCACTTAAAGGTACAACGCATAAAAGGCATATAACAATTCTAAATAAAATAAATCAAGCATGAACATGATACATCCTATAATGAATATAAAACATCAAATCAATTCTGACTTAAAAAACATATGTATAAGAGAACATATGTTCTGTTATGAATGATATTTATAAAGTGAGAGCACATTTTTTGAGTAGGGGATCATTAGTGATGTTGTCATTCATACCTGGAGGTAGCAAAATGAAAAGATGGATGTATGGATTACAGTGATCAATAGGGTATTATACAATGACTCCCCCATTAATATTCCAAAACATGCATGCTGATTGGCCAGGGTGCCCATTGTAAATCCCAGAATATACTAACGGAAAAAGGTCCGGTCGTCTGGACTTTTTTCCATTGGTATAAAGTGCTAAAAAAATGTTCAGATATGTATGGATGAAAAAATGTTTCATGATGTTTTGTCTGATTGATGTGACTGCAAATGTTGCCTAAACCTTTACTTAACATATCATTTATCCTGCTAATACATTCATCTGCCTGTTACCTATAGTGAAACCTGTCTTGTACAGATTTTTATGTGGAAGTTGGCTCAGGGCAACATAGGATAGTGTAATTACCATTATAAGTTACACATGCACTTTTCCATCAGCAGTTCAAATCAGCTTAGCAACTCTGAGCTTAAAGAGTATAATAAAAAAAAGAGAAAATCAAAGAATTACAGTTTTCTGTTGCACAATGTCTGTATGTCTGTATTACTTTTGCCAACAGGTGATTTTGATTTCAGAATGGTGTGGACTCAGTTAATTAATTCATTTAAAGTATATGTCTGCAATACAGTGTTTACACTTGCACTGTGTTACCAACTTGGTTAACCTATTCTTACAGAATCCAACAGTGTAATTTGGCAGTACATCTTCCAATGTACAACTTACATGTTTGTCTTGGCAATGCACGTAGTGCAAGTATGAGACAATACAAGTGTGCAATCATCCCAGCATGAAGTCACAGCAATGCTTGGTTGATAATTTACTGGTATGCAACAGTCAATGTGTATGGCATCCCATCATGTGGAATATGTCAAAGTCCCTCACAGCAACAGAACGTACAGTAAGGACATTTACATTTCAATATAAAAGTGGTCATGACATGTGATAATTACAGTGCTGTTACATTGCCCTTTGTACACATATGCATTTGTTGTACAACCTGTGATGCACAGTAATATGTTTTCCAAGCATTGCTTTTTTTGTCCACTTTCACTTAGCTATTGCCAATCTTCTCTTGTGGTGCACAGCTTTTACAGACAAATTGTCCATGGCACACACGGATAAGGTCATCTTGAGTATACTTTCTCCCCAAAAGAGTCAGACTTCTCCTGGACACTTGTGACTAGTAGAGTGCTCTCTAGATTGTAACTAGATAGGTAGGAGGTTCAATATGCACCATGGAAGATGCGCGTGCACGTGTGTGTGTGTGTGTGTGTGTGTGTGTGTGTGTGTGTGTGTGTGTGTGTGTGTGTGTGTGCATGTGTGTGTGCGTGTGTGTGTGTGTGTGTGTGTGTGTGTGTGTGTGTGTGTGTGTGTGTGTGTGTGCGTGCGTGTGTGTGTGTGTTTCTTGTCAGAAGAGCAAAAGTGTGTATCTTACAGTTAACATTCCAATCCCTTGGACTGATAGTATTTTGATACTTGCACATGCCTACACATCAATTTCTTGCAGGCCTCCCAATGTCCTCTCTCCAATATGCACTGGTGATGTCATCTACTATAAGTTGACCTGCAGCCTTATAAAAGTCAGACTTTTGCCATGGTGCTTGCATAAAGTACTATGCTCTGTAGTCTGTGTACTTAGATAGGTAGGGGGTTCTGTTCTCACTCCAGTCAAGTGTGTGTGTGTGTGTGTGTGTGTGTGTGTGTGTGTGTGTGTGTGTGTGTGTGTGTGTGTGTGTGTGTGTGTGTCTAGCCAGAAGAGCAGAAGTGTGAATCCTGCAGTTACTGCCCTAATCCTGTGAATTAACAGTAATTTAAAAGAACTTTTGCAAACAGGGGAATCTTCACACCCTCTATCGAGACAAACTGGGACATTCACCTGTGGGGCTTGTAATTGGTGAACACACCAAGCTAAACACTAGGATTATTAGCACAGGTGGCTTTAGATAATATTTATCCCTGGTACACATTTCATCATATGTATGTATTATATTATAAATATAGTTTTTTATACATTTAAATATGTATGGTAGTGTATTTATTATATTTATTAAGTTTATTTATAGATTATAGGTTATTATTTTACAATATTTATATTTATATTAATTTATTTATACACAGTGCACATAGTAATATTTTAACATTTAAAATTTTATAGATATTTAATGTATTACAGATGATTACTATTGGTGCTACTGGACCCTGGCATTAAACATATTTTAGTTAGTACATGTCACTGATACTACTTCTGCATGATAGTTAACAAATTTAGATATGATGTAGTTAAACATGGGGGATTTATTATAAATACATATTACAAAGAAAGAACAGGAAACATTTATCGTAGTTTATGATGCTTTATAGTTATTAGATGTTTAAATGCAGTTGCCTTAGTATTTATTACATGAATTGCACGCATTTCTATTTTTGTTTTTGTTTTTATCTTAACTTAATTTTCAATGATTTGCTGACAACTATGGTTTGATTTTTACATAAAGTTCTTTAATCAATTGTCATCAAGGTATCTTAATTAAATTGATTAATTATACTAATTGGTAACGAACTGCCCTATTTAAAAAGAGTTCACTACCCTGCTGTTGTATCTTGAAAAAGCCTGGGATTTACACAGGCGAAAGCGCTTGATGAATTGATTTCTGTTCACCACAAAGCAGGAACTGCAAACAGACCAGAACCACAAAAACAAGCAGCAGTCACGAAGACAGACCTCTTGCCACCAGGAAATAAAGTCAATCACGTTAATTGTACAAAATATATTGTGGAAAGGCTTCCAAACAAAACCAAAAGCACGTAAACGCCTTAATCCATTAACAAACAAAAAAGCGCGTTTTCGTCAACTTCTTGACTTCATCAGACGATCAGTACATCAAAAGAACTCCCTTATATAACAAACACCATTAATTAGTTAATTAGGAACATTTGAATACTTAAAGCTACATCATAAAATAAGATGAAATGCATATAAAACATATTTAAAAAAAATAATGTTGTATCATATAAAATACTGCAAATGCATAAGGCTATGAGCCACTATCTCATGAATACATATGTTCTAAATAAATATTTACATTGCTTGCGTAGATGAGCCATACAAAAAACATAAGAAAATTTTGAAAACATGCATACATTTCTAAAATGTTGATGAATGTCTTCAACAATTTTATAAAATCAGTTTATCTCAATAAATTATACAATAATACAATAAATATAAATGTAGATATAAATATTGATACTCATAAAATGATATAAAAATACATTATAAAAATATTTTTCCATATTTATGAACCTGTAATATGAATTGCGGAGCACTCTAGTGGTCATATGAAGTAATTGTCACAGAGTGTGGATCCTCTATAATTTAGCAGCTCTTAATTTAAGTAATGGTAGGATAGAGATAGTATCATTGAGCCCTGGAAATTTATCCGCATTGAGGGCCACTTGCCACCACAGCTCTCTATATTCAATTCTGGTTTCCCAAGGGCCCCCTCTAATGTCCAGTGAAATGCTCTCTATGACTAAAAATTTATATTTATATTCTTTACATGTTCTGCTATGCTTGTACAGAGCATTACTTTCCTTCTTAATAGAAATTTCATAGGTGTGCTCATAGATTCTTTTCTTTAAGGCTCTTTCAGATTTCCCTATGTAAAAAGCCCCACATGTTTCACAAAAAGCAAGGTACACTATCCCCTTGGTGTCACAATTAAAATAATCCTGGCTATTAATCATTTTATTTCTGCTTGTTATAAAATAGCCATCACCATTTATGACATAGCGGCATTGTCTACAATGCCCACATTTATAGGTGCCCTTTCTAGTCACTTTACGAGTAGTTTGAAATTTATTACTCTCCAATATATTACCAAGGTTCCTAGCATTCCTATAAATCACTTTTTTGGGAATACTAGCGATGCCTTCAATATCAGTAAGTGAGAGAAACTTGTCCCATTCTCTAAAGAATATCTTCCTGACCGAACCATTTATATTGTTGTATTCAAGGACCAAAGCCTGGGAAAATTCCTGGCCCCCATTATTATTCCCAGTTGCAAATTCCTTCTCTGTATTAATATTAGAAATGTTGTTAACATTAGAGCTCTTATAAATGGGGGCAAACCTATCCATCCTACCTTCTTCAACCTCCCTTCTTATCCTTTCTACAAATTCATTTGGGTAGCCCCTCTCCTCAAACATCCTCTCCAACAATTCACATTCCTTGTGAAAATCTTGTTCTGAGCTAGTCATGCGGCTACCCCTAACAAACTGCCCTTTGACAATACTTTTTTTACAATGTTTGGGGTGTGCACTTTGGAAATGCAAAAAAGAATTACAATATGTAGGTTTGCGATAAACTTTGGTTTCATACTGTGTTTCTCCTTTATAGAGCTCTACATCTAGATATATCAAACTACAGTCTGAGACATTGTGTGTAAATCTCAAAAAACTCGTAGTGCCCTCAATGTAGCCTAAAAACTCCTCTAATTTGTCTCTCCCAGCAGTCCAAAGTATAACTATATCATCCAAGAACCTCCTATATAACATCCAGCAGTTCTTATATTTTGAACATATAATATATTTCTCCTCCCAATATGCTAAAACAAGGTTAGCATAAGTGGGGGCACAAGCCGCCCCCATAGCAACACCTTTGATCTGCTGGAAAAATTCCCCTTTGAAGTATATATAGTTGTTCTTCAGGACTAAATCAATAAGCCACAAACTAGCCAACTTGTCATCCCTGTTCATTTCCTCATATCCAAACACAATGTCTTCTAAAATACTTTTTCCTTCATCGTATGGAATGGAAGAAAATAAATCAACAATGTCTATGGTGAGAAACAAGACATCCTTGTCCCAAACACATTGATTGAGATCCTTCAATAAATCCCAGGAATCCCTCAGAATGCACTGCTTTCCTGTCCATAAGGGTTTTAATTTGAGATCAACATACTTAGCTAATGTTTCCGTCTTAGAACCCTCTGCAGATTTCTGTTCACCTTATTGTGTTGTTCGTCTTCAAATAAAAGTGATTTTATTACACCGAAGAGGCTTGGAAGAGTTCATTGGGCATCATTGTGCTGTTTGCATTTTATTGTGGTATTGTGGGACCTAGTTCGTGTTTTTGCTGTTTTACTGGATTTTGAACATGGCAGAGAGCGCAGATGCTTCCGACTTTCCAAGTACACCACTTATTTTGCGTGATGCGTCAGAGGACACGCCGGTCACGAGAGCTGAATTTCAGCAGGTAGTCTGCCTGCTTACCCAGCTAAGTAATTCGTTAAAGAATAAAGAAAGCAACTCCAATTCTGTTTCTGGAGTTGCAGGTAACCAATTACAAGAGTTTGGGGAGAACAACATGGGAATGGAACTTAACAGTGAAGCACATTCTTCAAACGCCAATGTGCATTCAAACGCTATGGGACATACAAGTGGAACTATCGCAAAGAACGGATTACCTCTTCAGCAGCAGGGTGCGACCAAAGCCGTGGATAACAACTTAAGAACATTTAATTTTGGGGCATGGACAAGCAAAACGTTTACATTTCAACCAGGTAGTGTGGACAATTCTACGAGAATTAATAAGACTGACAATGACTTTTTATTGTTTAAAGAGAAATTGTATGCATTTAAAGCAACGCAATTAGAAATTGATTACCTCTATGAATGTGTTAGGGTTAGAAGAGTCCCAAAGGGCCTCCGTTTAAACAAATTCCCTAACAATGCCACTCATGGGTCACAATTATTTAAAGACATCTCACTTCTATTTGACAATGCAGGTCTGGACATGATTCAACTCATGATTAAGGACTATGAAAAGAAAATAGATGATTTATTACATGAATTGAATGACTTAAATGATTCAATTGTTTCTGACATGCATTTTCCTAGAGTAAAACAAGATTATGACAATGTGTTTTTTGATGTGGATCAGCATTGTATTAAAATTATGGATCGAAAGATTAGAAAGTTGGAAAGGGACCTGAATGACTACAAAAATGGGGTGGCTTACCAGACACTTGCCAAAGGAGGGTGGTTCAACAAACAGAGTAACAGTAAGGGGGCTAACAAAATTGTACACAACCATGACAATGCTCCTCCCTTGGATGAACCACCAAGACATAGTGAACGTTTGGCACAGAAACAGGGAAACAATAATAGTACAAGTACTCCTAATAATAACCCAAACCAGGTTTTTCATTTTCCACAGGGCAGACAGGGAAACAGGGTTCAGTTCCAGAACAACCACAACTGGGGGAGACCACGGAGATGAACATACTATCATCTATTAATGAATTAGAATTGGTTGGACCTATCACTGAACCCTACACAATCATATCAAAATGTAATTTTACAATTTTTAATTTCACGGATATGGACATTTGTGACATACATTTTGAACTGTTCACAAAAGGTTTCCATTTTGTTCCAACTAAGCCTTTGGATATAACTAAAACCATCATAGAACTAAAACTATTTACAAGACAGCTGAATTTGAACTTATTCTTTAAAGGTGCACCTTTTACGAAAGAACCAGTCAGTAGTGCTAGTACTTTTAACCCCCCCTTCACCCAGTTGTTAGAATTTTTGAAGAACTAGTTGAGACAGATATCAGAAAATTAGGGAAAACCAGCAAGACAAAAGAGAATTTATCTGGAAATTGTCTTTCCCTTATAGATCAACTAAGAGAAGAGCAAATTAGGGTCATGAAACCTGACAAGGGTGGGGGTGTTGTTTTAATGTACAAGCATGACTATGATGAAAATTTACATAACATACTGCAGGATACTGAGCAATACAGTATCACTTCCTTAAACGAAATTAACATAGCATATGCTAAGATAAAATTTCTTTTACAAGATCACTTGTTACAAGGGGTAATTAATGAGAAGCTGTTTAATTTTTTAATGGTCAACAAACCCCTTACACCGGTTATGTTTGGCATTCCCAAGGTCCATAAAGGCTTAAACCCTTTAAAATTTAGACCCACTGTGGCAGGATCTGGAAGCATTACAGAACCTTTGGGAAAATTTATAGATATTGCACTCAAGAAGATGGTTTCATCCTTTAGGTACATTTGTAAGGACTCTTGGGACTTTCTCAGAAACATAAGAAGTGAGTACTATGAAAGTACAGATTTCATGGTTACGGTAGATGTAGTAGAGTTGTTCCCCAGTATCCCCCATGTTACAGGACTGCAATGGTTCAGTGAAATTTTAACAAAATTTTCAGGTTTAAGTGCAAATTTAATAAACCTGTTAGTCGATTTTATGGAAATTATTTTAAATAACAATTTTATCTTTTTCAATGGGGAATTTTTTAAACAAAGAATAGGTGTGGCAATGGGCACAGCCTGTGCCTCCGCATATGCAAACATTGTTTTATTTTACTGGGAAAGCAAGTTTATTTTTACATCACCCTGGAAAGAAAATATTATTTACTATCAAAGATATTTGGATGATATTTGCATATTATGGAGAGGCAGTAATGAAGGTCTCCAAGAGTTTTTAAGGTACATCAACAATACTACTGATTTTTTAAAGTTTACATCCAATATCAGTGATAATTCCTTAAATTATCTAGCTGTTATGTTGACCAAGAATATGGAGCTAGGAATGTTTGAGTCATCAGTGTTTAGAAAGAATACCTTTTCAATCGCATTCTTGCATTTTTGTAGTGGTCACCCCTTTCCACAAAAGAAGGGCATCTTGAAAGGCCAATTTATTAGAGCCTCTAGAATGTGTAGCACAGATGAATTATTTGATAAAGAAGTGAACACATTAAAGAACCTATTTTTAGAGAGAGGATACCCTCATGTCTTAATTGATAAAATGTACCAGGAAGTATTAAGTAAAAGAGGGACTATATATCCTCCCTTATTAGGTTCAACAAAAGACGACACAGTACCTGAAAATAATGGTACTCACATACAAAGTAAATAATTTGACTCTAAATCTGCATTTGTGTACACGTATAACAACAATGCTGTTGACTTAAGAAACACTGTAATAAAATATTGGCCTATTTTAAGGTCAAATGAGGATACTAACAAATGGCTACCCACTCAACCAACATTTGTTAATGCAAGGAATATGAATCTTAAAAATATGTTTGAGAGACAAAAGCAGCAAATAAAACAAACCAAAGGTACAAAAATGGGCATATTCAAATGCAATGCTTGCAAGCAATGTGCACACATTTTGAATACTGGCTCTTTATACATTAAATCAAGGAAGTTTAGGGTCAAATCGGATTTGTATTACAATTGTGCATCTAAAGGGATAGTTTATATAGGTCTGTGTCAGGTTTGTGAAAGTTTCTATATTGGAAAAACTGAGAGGACGCTACGTAGGAGGATATACGAGCACCTCTATGACATTCAGAAAGAGAAGGAGTCCAATGCCTTTTACAGACATCAGACAGTATGCCCTGAGATGACCTTAAAATTTTTTGTTTTAGAACAAGTTCCCTTAAATCCTCGAGGTGGTGACTGGGAGGCCACTGTTGAGTACAAAGAATTAATTTGGCAACTTAGGCTAAACGCAACTAAACCACCTGGTCTAAATGACGCTATAAGTATCAGTAGTCTATTGAAATTGAGACGAGCAAAATTATAAAACTAACCTACACAGCTAATTTCAGTTAGAAGCTTACAACAGGTGGATGTGGATGTATAGTCTTTGAAAACTATTATGGGTGTTAAAGGGTTTAAGTATATAAACACTTTTAACATAAAAAAGGTTTCAAGATATAAAAATTTTTTTTAAGACAAAGTATGGACACACCAAGCTAAACACTAGGATTATTAGCACAGGTGGCTTTAGATAATATTTATCCCTGGTAAACATTTCATCATATGTATGTATTATATTATAAATATAGTTTTTTATACATTTAAATATGTATGGTAGTGTATTTATTATATTTATTAAGTTTATTTATAGATTATAGGTTATTATTTTACAATATTTATATTTATATTAATTTATTTATACACAGTGCACATAGTAATATTTTAACATTTAAAATTTTATAGATATTTAATGTATTACAGATGATTACTATTGGTGCTACTGGACCCTGGCATTAAACATATTTTAGTTAGTACATGTCACTGATACTACTTCTGCATGATAGTTAACAAATTTAGATATGATGTAGTTAAACATGGAGGATTTATTATAAATATATATTACAAAGAAAGAACAGGAAACATTTATCGTAGTTTATGATGCTTTACAGTTATTAGATGTTTAAATGCAGTTGCCTTAGTATTTATTACATGAATTGCACGCATTTCTATTTTTGTTTTTGTTTTTATCTTAACTTAATTTTCAATGATTTGCTGACAACTATGGTTTGATTTTTACATAAAGTTCTTTAATCAATTGTCATCAAGGTATCTTAATTAAATTGATTAATTATACTAATTGGTAACGAACTGCCCTATTTAAAAAGAGTTCACTACCCTGCTGTTGTATCTTGAAAAAGCCTGGGATTTACACAGGCAAAAGCGCTTGATGAATTGATTTCTGTTCACCTTATTGTGTTGTTCGTCTTCAAATAAAAGTGATTTTATTACACCGAAGAGGCTTGGAAGAGTTCATTGGGCATCGTTGTGCTGTTTGCGTTTTATTGAAATACTGATGTCATCCACTATACATTGATCTGCAGCTATGTAAAAGTCATACTTGTGCCATGGCACTTGTGTAAAGTACTAAGTTCTGTTGTCAATGTATTTAGATAGATAGAGGTTCTGTTCTCACTGCAGTCAACTGGGTGTGCCTGTCTCTACACAGGACAGCAGAAATATGTATCTCACCATTACTGCTCAGGTACCAAGGATTGATGGTATTTTGATTCTTGCAGAAGCCTACACATCCATTTCATGCAGGCCACCCAAAATCTTGTCCCCCACATGGCCTGTTGATGTCATCTACTATAAGTTCACCTGCAGTCTTATAAAAGTCAGACTTATGTTGTGACACTTGCCTAAAGTATTTTGTTAAGTATTCCGTGCACTTAGGTAGGGCATCTATTCTCACTGCAGTCAACTCTGTGTGTGTGTGTGTGTGTGTGTGTGTGTGTGTGTGTGTGTGTGTGTGTGAGAGAGAGAGAGCTGTTGCTTAACATTACAGAAAGCATTTTTCACCAGACAATGCTGATGTCATCAGCTATATGTGATTTTTGGATATGCAGTACTTCCACTAGGACAGGGTCAGAGACTGGTCTGGAGGCCATGCAGAAGTTACTTCATTCTATACAATAAAGATTAGAGTGACATGGACTTTAATCTCTCTACATACATCATGGTAGGGTTTGCAGGCCCTGTGTTATCTTGCTGAAAGAGCCCTGTGGTCTCTACAGCTGCTACATTTATCTGGTTAGGTACATGAAAAAGAGAGCATTATACTCTATTAGTGTTGTGATGAGGTTTGACTACAGTGCTGTCATATAATCCTATGACCGCGATATGATGGCATGACTTATAATGTGCACAACATAGGTGTTCAATACCATTGTGGATGCTTGGTCATCAAAGTTCAGAGTGCTATCTACATGTGTTCCCTTTGCTTGCATCACTGGGTTCCTGCATAGCAGGACTGTTTTCAATGTTGTGATTAACACAAATTTCCACTTTTCTGATGGACATTATAGGTACACTTTTCTGCATTTATTTGTAGATTGTGTGCCTATGTCACCATTCAGTTGTGTGTGCTAGCTCCTCCTTTACTTTATTATCATTGGTGGGCTCAGTGATTGCAAACAATATGCAAGAATTAGCCAACTTGGGAAGCCAAAGGCCATATACTTTAGCATGAACTGTCAAGAAATAGAGTTCAAAATGTGAAGGGCCAAGCAAAGATCCCTGGGGTTTGCCAGTTCTGACAGTTCTTCTCGTACAGGTTGACTCACTTTCACATGATGTGTTCTGTCAGTGAGCCAAATGGTTACCCATCAACTGATGTAAGGATTAATCCCTAGCTTGGAGGTTTTCTAAATAATACCTGCATGGGGCATTGTGTCAAAACCCTAGACCAGATCACAATAGGTAGTAGTACCTTCATTCAGGCCTATCATACAGAATCAGTGGGCTGTGACAGTATCACAGATCACCTATGGCATGACTCAGCACATACACTTTCCCGAAACAGTTGAATACACAGTTCAGCACACCCTCCATACTACCTATGTACACAAACAAGGGTGTACATCAACATGTATCCACCTGAGTTGGGAGGACAGCACCTGATACATGCATGTATAGAGATATCCTGACTCTCATTGATTGTAAGGTAGACCAACATGTCATCATGGACCTGTTCTACATGTGCACTAGTAATATTCCAAGTGCGTGCAACAGATGAGTATGAGCTGTTAATGCTAAATGAAGTCCATTACATACGATAGACCCTCAAAGAGGTCATTGAGGGTATGCATGATGACAGCAGTATCATCTTGTGGAACTTAACCAGGTCAAGGCATTTGACATAAATCCACACTGAGGTATTCAATGAACACTGTCATATGTGGCCATAAACAGCTATATCACCAAATGGGTAGACCAGTGTATGACATATGTGGCATCTCACAATGTTGAAATATGTGAAGTGACCTATATGTCAGGTTCAGTGATCAGGTCAGTAGATCAAGGCTGTCTGCTAGGCCCTTTCCTCCCCTCTAGTTAAGTGATGGTCATCACAAATGACATATACATGTTGTGTCCAAACAGCTGCCTGAAGGACTACAGATTGTGGTCAATCATTTACTCAAACTGTGATATTAGTATAATACAGACAGTATCAACACACACCAAAAACTGCTGCCACAGCCATGATGACACGTGCATTGACAATAAATATGGAGGGATTTGTTGAATTAGGAAACAAACACACAACCCAAGTATTATGTGGACATCACACCCTATAATCAGACCAGTAGGAATTTGACCCATTTCCCAGGGTAGCGGTAAGTGATACACCGACCACCATGTGGTCACAGTGCTGACTACTTTATTGATTGTAACACAAGTACTGGGTATGTGAAGAACATGCACATCAGAGGCCACAGTACCTTCATGGTTCCCAGACTTCATCACACCAATAACTGTGTACAATGCACCCTTCTTCATGTATCTCACGACACATCTTCCCGTGATGTGTAACTGAAGTGTACCACCTTTGTCACAGTGCACTGTCACACAGCTTATTGGCCATACAAGGTATTCCTTCTGTGGAATATACATGACTTTCTGATGGTGCAGAACACCAATCAATTTGTTACACCAGATGCATGTATGCTACCTGTCCTGACTATGTACAACCTACATACATAGGTGTTTTACAACATTAATGACATATATATCATTTATGACAGTGTGGATTGTGCCATATATATATATATATATATATATATATATATATATATATATATATATATATATATATATATATATATATATGTATATATATATATTCCATTCACACTAAAACAGCTAGCCTGTATTGCCCATGCTGTCGCATACAGGTATAGCAGTGTCCCTCCTAACACATCCTGCAAATATTGCAGTGCCAGGACAGCATGCATGCTTACCCTCATAGAGTACATATACATCATAATAGTTGTTCAAGTGTGTGTGCAGGCTCATCTCTTATTACTTCACATTACATATATCAGAGGCATGGGATTAGTGGTGGTATTATTCTGATATTGTCCATGATTGTGGTTGGTTCTTGTAATGTCTTCCATGTTCCTTTACTTGTGACCACCTTGCTGGAGACCTCTGCTGACATTACACTCATATTCAGGCATATCAATTTGCACAGCTTCACTATATGCACTCAACCCCAACTGTATGTCAGATCCCTGATAGATATCCTCTGCATTATTCATGTAAAGATGCTTATCTCACACAGACATCCTCCCCAGTGTTATGTCACCATGTGTGACAGTCACAGACAACACATTTTAGGTGTACTGTCCATACTGTACCATATAGATATGTGCTTAGTGTTGCAGCTACAACCACCTTCAATTGACATCCCCTCCTGTGCTGTACACGAGGGAGTTAAACCTGTCCTCTTTCCCTGTGTTCATACCTACAATTCATCTGCGTGTCCCTATTCAATATACACACTTTCCCTGAGCAACTGTTTTACATGGCAGTCCATGTCATGTTACAGATCTTTAACACAGCTTCAGTACAGAATGCCAGTAATGGGATATCATAGTACTCTACATTGTAAGTACACTGTAATGTATTGTACTGTATTGTACTTCACATTCATACCTCTCAACTGTCCAGATATTCCCAGGATGTCCAAATGTTTTCCTTATCAAATTTGTGGATTTCTGTCATATCACTTGGATGATCTCTGGACTGATGTGACTTAACTACATACATTTGAGTGCATACCTCTCAACTGTCCTGATTTGTGGGGACTGTTCAGTTTCTGTCTCATATTTGTGATCTTTTCCTCATAATATTTTTGTTTTCTGGCAAATCATTGCCATGTCATTGCAGAGTGAAGTCAGAAACTGATGACTGATATCTGAGTTTCAAACTTCATGCTCTTCAGAAAGTTGATGCTAATGTTTGTTTGTGTCTTTCGGCTTTTCTTGGTTAGGGGTCGCCACAGAGGAACTCCAGTCCGCTAATGATTGGCAGTTGATTTTTAAACACTGGCTTGCCAGGCCTGACACACAACCTTCAATGAAGGCACGCCCATTCATGCATGTCTCCATGCAGAAGACACTCTAGCTAAGAATCGAACCGGACAGCGTCTTACTGTGAGGCGACAACTCTACTGCAGCACCACCACCGCGGGTAAAGTTCATGCTAATGTACAGAATATTATTCTATCAACATTCTAGGCTTGGAAGAGCAATATTAAACATATATTTCTATTGCTGGGCTTTGTCTCCTTGTTATGTATTTACGAACTAGGAATCAAGACTGTAACAGGAATGCAAAACAAGAAACCATCCAATGGAGGCTAAGCACTGGTATTAACTTATTGTTAAAACCAAGAAATTGAGTGCTTTCATTGACTGTAACATAAGACTTCTTCAGAATTAAAAATTACACAAACAGCTCCATTTAAATAGGCCTCTCACTAACCACATGTGATAAAAACATCCAATCACATTAAAGTTAATGCACCTTCAAAGGGATCAACCCACTTTTTCCTTTAAACAAGTTAATATTGAATCATGTTACTAAATCAAGTAAAATAAATAATCAAACCAGGAATGAACGTAGTCTTAAAACACTACTTAGGGAAGATCCATCATTTAAGCCTGGACAGGACCATGCATTTAATTTAATTTGCCATCTTAATTCAAAAAGTTCTACTAAATCATCCCAGGGACTACCTCTGTTGTTTTTAAAAATCACATCATTAGAAAAAAGCAAAAACCTGTGTGAGAAAATTTAGAAAGATGCCTATAAAGAGCATTAGAGTTGTTTTTTTTTTAATTTCCAATACATATTCATAAATTAAATCTTTAAATTTTCTTTTAGTTTTTCCCACATAAAAACAGGTACACTTTTGACACTGGGCAAGGTATACTATTCCAGAGGTGTTATAATTACAGTGAAAGTCTGGCCTTATTCTAGTACCATTAATGACAACTCTAACCTTTTCTAGTATGTTTATACACTGAGAACAAAAACACACTTAAAAATGCCTTCCCTTTTGTTAGTGTATTTTATTTTTATTTATTTATTTATCATTTGTTGACCGGGAAAGTCTGACTAGGTTCCACAGAGCCTGTTTTCAGCGGAGGCCCAGGGAGAAATGCTCCAGATGCATGTCTTTGGAATGTAATTTGGAGTGTATGTACTGGTTGTCACAAAATCTTAGCTTTCCAAATATTGTTTCAATGATTTTCCCTTTTTAAACACTAACCCAAGCTCTAAGCATATAAGTCAGTCACATTGTCAAAATAAGAGACAATTTAAAAAATTCTACAACTATAATCCACTAATAATGGCCAACTTCAAATCATGCAGGTTGGAGAAAAATTCAATACAGTTTAAGTCTCACAGAAACATGCATATGTCACATCCCTAGAAGGGGTGTTGTAGCTTCCTATATACACAAGCAAAATGGAAGTCATACATAATGTGACTGAAACATTCAGTGCAAATGCAACATATAACTGTTTTCTTAGTTTGAGATGGTAGAGTGAAGGTACAATGAAAGAATGAAAGTATACGTGGTCAGCTGACAAGACACACACACACACACACACACACACACACACACACACACACACACACACACACACACACACACACAAAATGGAGGAACTGATTTGTTTATGCATGCTGGCTATTATTCACATTAACAACCTGGATCCTTTATTATAATATGAAAGACAATATCTGCCACTGCTACATGCTTGAGTATAACCAAAATCATCAAAAGCTGTGAGAATGTGAAACCCATTACAATTCTAACTACAAGCAGGCTATTACTCTGAGTATGATAGATATAACTGATTGCAGACACATCCTTAAGTTATCCAGAAAAAATGGTATCAATCCTAATGCTGCTTTCCACCTTCACACATGCAACTGACAGCAGGGAAAGGACTTACTCAACTACATGCTCATTCATAGGGGCTACACTGTACAAATTGCATAGCAATGACAATGGATATATAGTGACAGATACAGTTGTATGTGCTCAATTCTTGAAGATAAATAAGGTGGGATGGAAAATCATTAGTAGAGTTATAGATGGAATACAGGACTGATCATAAGAATAGACAGCTAAAGGAATGGGTGCCTATATCTTCTTCTTCTTTTGGCTTTTCCTGGTTAGGGGTCACCACAGTGGATCACCTGTCTGCTCATGATTGGCAGTAGAGTTTTATGGTGTTGAGTTGCCAGCCCAGCACCCAACCTTCCATGGAAGGCACACACACGCACACACTCCCACCTAGGGCCAATTTAAAGTATCCAATCCACCAACAGCATGCCTTTGGGATGTGGGAGGAAACCGGAGCACCTGGAGAAAACCCATGCGACCACAGGGAGGACATGCAGACTCCACACAGAAGGCACCCCAGCTGAGGATTGAACCGGAGAAACTCTTGCTGTGAGGCGGCAATGCTAACCGCTGCACCACCGTGGCAGGCGCCTATATCTACTACTCCAAAATAAAAACAGTTATATGGAAAGGGAAAATATATTAAGGAAGGTAGAGGCATAAAGGGGATACCAAATTGTTAATAGCAGAGAAAAGAGATATACTGATATATTTTTAGTATCATACCACCATATTAAAAATGTAGTTAAATGACACTGCACTTTGAAGCCGTAGTTGTCCATCTGATTCCACATAGAGGTACCTACTAATAGCAAACAGTCTGCCATACATCAGTACTTACCTTCTAACCTATTAAATTCTATTGCTGTCATAAAATGACAATATCACTGCTTATCTCTAACAACCATATTTTACAGACAGCAACCATAAAGGAAGGTAAACACCAGTACTAGCCAGCTAAGGACCACACATTGCAACCTAGAGCTGGCACCAACAGTAAATATTTATGTCTCCCCTGTAAGCATCTCATGCTGTAGACTGCAGTCATCAAAGAACCTGAACATCTACATATACCTGCTTACTTCTGCATTTTACTTTTTGGAAAATATCACCTCTGCAGAGCCATCTTCTATTCCATTTAAAGCAAAGTACTTCTCCTACTCTTCCAAGCATAATTTAGATGAATGGATGGGTGGCCACAAATGTATATGGGAAAAATGTATAGGGGAAAATGTAAATGCCCTAACACATCCTTGTTTGGCACATCTCTAAGTTATTCTCATGCAAAATCTAGGGATAAAAAGCTATCGTGTGAATGTAAGACTGAACTTTTTAAAATCTTCAGAGATCAGTAGCCTAGTAAGTATCTATGAATCTATTACAGCTGATGACAGAGAATATGAAAGTGTGTGCCACTTACTCACCACACAGTACCGTCTACAGCTTTCACAGAATGATAACATCAATGCATGTACCCTTACTATTGCACACTACAGTCTAAAGCTGTCATAGAATGTGAGCATTAGAGTGCACCTCAACATCACTGCATAACACAGCATATAGCTGTCATAGAATGTGAACATCGATATGCACCTCAACACTACTACACATTACTGTATACAGATATCACAGAATGTGAACATCAGTGTTCACCTCAGCAGCACTGCTCATTAGTGTAAACAGCTATCACATTATGTGAACAACAGTGTGTACATCAACACCATTATGCATTACTGTATAAAGCTGTCTTAGAATGTGAGCATCAGCATGTACATCAACACCACTACATACTGTTGTATATAGCTGTCATAGAATGTGAACATCAGTGTGCACCTCAACACCACTGCACATTACTGTGAACAGCTTTCATAGAATATGAGCATCAGTGTGCACCTAGTCAGTACTGCACATTACTGTATACAGCTGTCATACAATGTAAGCATCAGCATGCATATCAACACCACTGCATACTACTGTATATAGCTGTCACAGAATGTGATCATCAATGTGTATCTGAACACTACTACACATTACTATATACAGTAGTCATAAAATGTGAACATCAGTGTGTATCTCAACACCACTGTACATTACTGTATACAGCTGTCATAGAATATGAACATCAGTGTGCACCTCAACAACACTGCTCATTAGTGTAAACATCTATCACATTATATGAACATAAGCGTGCACCTGAACACCACTGCACATTACTGTATACAGCTGTCTCTCATAGAATGTGAACATCAGTGGGCACCTCCACACCACTGCACATTACTGTATACTGCTGTCACAGCATGGTAGCATGAGTGTGCACCTCAGCACCCCTGCATGCTACTGTATGCAGCTGTCACAGAATCTGAACATCAGTGGGCACCCTATCATCACTGAACATTACTCTATACAGCTGTCACAGAATGGGAACATCAGTGTGCACCTGAACACCACTGCACATTACTGTATACAGCTGTCACAGACTGTGAGACTTAGTCTGCACTTCAACATCACAGCACATTACAGTCGAATGCTGTCACATAATGTGAACATCAGTGTGTTCTCTTTCACTATCTCACATTACTGAATACAGCCACTGTATAATGTGAACCTGTGCGTGTGCCTCCTAAGAACCACACATGCACACTACAATTTAGAGCTATCAACAAACGTCACTATTCATATATATCCCTATGTACCAAAGGTACAATCTACAACTGTTGCAGAAGGTGAACATCAGGCTGAGTACCACCTAGCATACCCACATTGCAGTTTACATCTGTCACAGAGGATGAAAATCACTGCCTAACTCCTAATCTCTGCACATTACAGCCTACAACTGTCACACAATGTGAACATGAGTGTATACCTCCGAATTACCTGACATTAAATTCAAAAGCTATCACCAAAGTGAATATTAGTGTATACCCCCTAAACACCATAGATTACAGTCTGCAATTGTTGTAGAAGGTATATGTCAGACTGTGTATACTGCTCAATGATCAGACTTTGTAGTCTGCAGCTGTCATAGAAGATGAACATCACTTCTAACTCTTAACTACCAAACATTATAGCCTACAGCTGTCACAGAAAGTAAACATCAGTGTGCCAATTCACATTGCCATAAAAGATGAATATATAGAGAAAAGTATCAATGTATTCAGACTGCACATATGGAGGGATTCAGTCAAAAGAGCAGGGAATATATTAGCTTTAATCTAAAGTGAAGCATAGAGTATCTAGGCAATAGCTGTAAATGTGGACAGTAATAGATAAAAGGTTCTGCTGCAGGAGTGTCTTGCTACATATATACATTTTAATAAAACCCACACTGTGGTTAGCTAATTTCAACTACTCTTAGTTTACTTAACCATCTACACATTTTTCTGTAGTGGAGACTGTGATACCAGGAAGATCTCTCAAGTGCATATCAGACATGAAATGCTGGTGAACCCCTCCAAATATTGCAATGTGGTTACCAAATAGTGTGCCTGCTTTAGTGCTCTGGCCTTAATAGAG
Source organism: Protopterus annectens (assembly GCF_019279795.1). Classification (NCBI taxonomy): domain Eukaryota; kingdom Metazoa; phylum Chordata; order Ceratodontiformes; family Protopteridae; genus Protopterus; species Protopterus annectens. The sequence goes on along the minus strand of NC_056741.1, from coordinate 989,208,044 downwards.
CCATACATAGATGTCAGATCTAAGTGTGTTTTTCTGCATTTTAGACTAAAAAGTCTGTGTCTTCAAAACACAACAAATGTCACTCTATTTTACTTGTTCAGCTACAGAGCCATTTATTTCCAATAATAAAATTGACAACATCAAATGGTTTGCTTTAGTGCATCTTAAAAATTATCTCATTTATATAAATCCTTTCAATATAGAATAAATGAACACTGACTTCATAAATAGAATTTAGTCTGCTTGCTGATTAGCACTCATTGTTTGAAATGTTCCTGTGTTGCATATATGTCAATTTTTGCATCAGCTTTCTGGAGAATGTACTCTTCTGTAAATAGCGCTGTATAGAATTGCTGAAGTAAAAATAATACCTCATTATTTTAATTCCATTTTCAAACTCATTTAAAAACAGTTTAATGTTATATCCTGTGGATATCAGCCTACATTCTTAGAGGATTGCATAAATGTAAGCAGTTTATTCAGTTTGTTTCTGTGCTGCCAGTGAGTTTTTTGTTTGGTTTGTTATTTTGTTGGTTCCTTTGGATTTTGTCAGTTTTCATGGTAAATTTATGCATATTTTGTTAACATACCAAGTGATGCTTTCAGTTCTCATGTAACTTTGTGGAGTCTGACATCTCCACAAGCAAGGATAATTTCTAACAGGGTACGCATATTTTTCGGACATATTTTTTCCAGATTTTACTGGCCCCATGGATCATGATAGTGAAAATGATAATTTCATTTTTTGTTTTATTTCTGTGGGAATCAAGCATACCTGTGAGTACCATCCTTCACAGCTTACATGCATAGTGACTTGTAAATCTTGAGGGAGTCATGCAGGTCATCTTTTGGAATTAAGTCTCTACAATGTATAATTTTAATTTCAGGGCAATGCCATGTTCTGAATCTAAGCTGTTATACAATCTAGCTATTTAGCATTTTGGATTAGATCACATACTCAGCAGAATTCCCTTTTCATTAGTTCTGTTTATTTACTATTTTATACTTGGCATCTGCTTTTATTCTGGTTACATACAAGATAGATTAGATAATAGCAAGTTAGTAATGATTTTTACAAACTACACTTGAAAATAATTTGAATTATTTTTGGCTCCTGCTACTGATTGTCAGCTTGTCTCTAGGTCATTGTTTCATTCAATGGGTCTAAGTGTCCAATGTCAGCCTCCCTTGGGCTAACCCTGCTTAGGTTAGAGAGGAAATCTAGGACATAAGTGCAGCATATTACTGCTGTTGGGAGTATGTTTGCTTAAGCTCTGTTACCTCCCATCCACATGTACACACAGACATTTGAAAATGGAGGTGCACTGGGGGGGCATATTGGCATACTGTCTCATATCTGTGGCAACTCAGTCAAAGCCTCCTGCCTTTTCCTCTTAGGATACCCCTCAAGTGTGCCTTCAGCCTCTGCCAAGGATTGACCACAAGTTGTGCCTGAGTGAACACCCCCCTCTCTCCACAAGATGGGGAGAGCCATCCTTCCCTGCTGACCCTTCAGATTCTGAGCCATCTAGGCCAAAGTTAGGACTTTATCCCTTTATACCATGGCAAGGCAAAAATAATTTCCATACATTTTACAACTGCAGATTGTGGAAATAAAGCAGAATTGTTTTCATAGACGTTAAGTATTGACTTCACATCTATTGTTTGCAGCAAGATGTTAATTTATAGCCTTATTTGTGAGATGATAATACATTATTCTTCCCTGGAATTAAACCAACATGTAATATAATGACAATAGCTGTTAATATGTTTATCTGTACATACTCACATACTCACTGACTGGTGATAGATCTAAGAATATAAATGCTGTTGAATGATAATCATTGAAATATATATTCCTAAGAACTCTTAAGGTGATACTATCATAGACTATGTCACTCATAATTTGCATACAAATCTTCCTGTTCTTTGTAAAAATCCATATTACTTTCATACACATCACATGGCTCTGTCTGTGGATAAAATGAATCATTCTGGTAAATGTCTGAGGCTTCTTCATACAGATAGTCCTGTAAATAAGAAAAGAACAAAAAAAAATAATATTAGTTATTCAAAAATCATGGTCATGATAACAAAACTGCAGGGATCCTTGCATATTTCTATGGCTATTTCATTCTATAATATGAATTATATACTGACAGTCTTAAACAATATATCCTGCAGAAAGGAAAGGATGGCCAGGAAACATTTAATCAAAAGCAGATATACAACTGGGAGCTTTTTCTGGAAATTAGTGACTCGTATATGATGAAAAAGCAATTTGAATCATTATCATTAATTTAATTGACTGTTTGATAACATTTTTAATTGATGTAGTTAAGTTTTACCATTAAGTAAGTAACAGAATATTGCAATTTATTTACAGCACAGATGATGCATAACTCTATTGTGAATAGAGGACTGTTCAATTAATTTATACCACCATATCATAAACTTCATTGATTTTAGCATCATTTCTGAAAACCACAATTTTGTTTTCAAGAATGAATGTTAATATAGTAAAAATGCATTATACCTATGCATTCTGATAAGGCAGAAAATTTAGTTTTTGCACTGCATTTTCAGATTTTATGTGCCCAGATGGCATGCACTGTTAAATAAGTTTAGTAATCTGAAATCTATATATAAAAAAAAAGTACTTGTTTAGTAAGTGAAGTACAGAAAAGTGTATGCATTTAAATAGACTAACCTAATAAATTAAAATAAAAGAAATTTAGTGCAGTATCTAGTTGGCATTTACATGTAACCAGAACCAGAAAATGAAATTACTCAAACACAACATGGTTCATGTGGGAGTAAACAATTTAAAAAGATCTTCACTCTAGGACATGCAATAGCATATGATGGGATTATTCAAAGACAAAGAATGTTAAAAACACATCTGCTTAGTGAAACCCTCCCATCTCGTCATATGCCACCTGAAAATCATGGCAAAATGTTAGCATTCAAGTAATAGAAATAAAACATTGTCATACACATGGGATACCATGCCTGTCAGTCTGGATTGAAATGTGCAATGATATAAAATACTTTGTTCCCAAATGAATTCATGTCCCTCACTGGAGAGTTTCAATGCTAAACAAGATGTTTTTATCCCCATACTGCATTTTTTTATCTCTATCAATTTCTAAGACAAGCGATAGAGAAGATAATTGTCAGAAATGAAGGTAGCATTATTTCATGCAAAAAACCTCAACAATTATTTTGATGCTTTACTCTAAATGAACAGTCTCAAAAATATGAGCCATTTTAAAACATGGTTTCATACCTCTCAACATGGAAACATCAAAAATCTGGACAAAGCCCCAAGAAAAATAGGTATAAATCTGTACGGTTAACATATAATGTGCATATATAATTATGTAACCTCACCCACTACAAAGGAATTGTGGGATAACAACTTTCAAATGCAAACTGAAGAACAGACAACCAAAATATGCTCCCAGAGTCCCCCTGCATCCTATCCCATGTCCCATTACTTGGCTATGTTGCCCCATTTACCATGAACAAAGTAATGTGCATACTGCTTTACTTCTACGATTATTTGGATTTCATTTAAAACTTTTATTTTACATTTTATAGCACAAATACTAATAGACATCTGCTAAACAAAGCCATACAGTCTCACAATGAAAATAGACTTAGCATTAAAACTTCTCTGCTCTTGAAACTCTCATTCACTGAAACAGCATGGAAACCTACATTCAAAGAAAATGCATATGGCCAGTGGACGATAAAGATTTCCTTTGGGCTGTTTTCAAATAATAGGCCCCTTGCACAAGAAACATGTGTGCTCTTTGATACACCTTCCTGACTGTATTAAATTATATTCTTTGTATAATACAGAACACTTGTTAGAGCACGTTTTAAATTTGTTTTGAACATTTTTTCAGTAAGCAATGAAACAAAATACATGAACCAATAATGACAAAACTGCCCAGTTCAAAACATTTCCATCATAAAAGTCTACTTAAACTTCTATAATCCACCAGTATCAGCAAAAATGCACAATCTAAAGTCATCTGAATAATTCCACATTAAAGAGATCTGTAAGTAATGAAGAGGTTGCTGCTAGCAAACAGTTTTATATTTCATTGTTTCATCTGCAAATAAAGTGCCTATTGCTCTTGAAGAATAAAATGCCTACATTACATTAAAAGAATGATAAGCTAGTAATATTTCAATAGGGAATGGATGGCAAACTGATAACAGGTTCATAGTTACTAGGTATCTCCACCAAAGGAGGACATTCTCAAGACTGCAGCATCCACCCCCTTTAAAAGTACAACACAGTACAGTATCCGCAATCCATCTTCATACTGCGGGAGTAGAACCCACAGCCTTCTGCAGCAAAAGCAAGTATACTACCTGTTGTGCTACTAAAAATGCAAGTAGACTATGCATAAACAGCACTAAACTTCTCTTTCCCTGAAGAACTGTGCAGCACAAGAAATCAGGAAAAAGCCAATATTTATTGGGGTGGGGGGACAAAGGCCCAAAACCGGGGACACATTTTAAATATTACTATAATCTTAGAAAGTTGCTAGAATAAAATGATGTGTTACCATGTGTTTCTTGAAAGACAGAAAGACTGCAACTTAAATGGCTATCATTATTTAGTGAATTCAGTTCTCACTGATTTGCCAGAAAACCACAAATTTAATTTTTATTTAACATTTGCTTACTGGGAAAGTCTGACTTGGAAAGAAGCCAATTTTTAACAGAAGTGCAGGAAGAAATGCTCCAGATGTATGTCTTTGTATTGTGGGAGGAAACTGGAGCACCCAGAGGAAACCCACACAAACACAGGGAGGGCATGCAGACTCTGCACAGAAGGCACTTCAGCCAAGAAATGAACTAGAGAGCCTCTTGCTGTGAGGCAGCAACACTACCATTGCACCACTGCACCATCCAAATTTTAAGAGGAACAGACCAAAAGTATGAGCCACACATTCTAGACATTCTGTGAAAATTTGTACAGTTGAGAGCTATAACTCCTTCAATCAGAAGTGGTTGTATGGGTAGAGAACTCAGCCTCTTGTACCTAAGGTACAGGGTTTGAGTCTGAGTAACCCTAACCACTAGGTATACCTAACTGGGCACACCCTACCTGCTGCCCATAAATAAAGTGAATCAGTTACAGCCAATTCTGACAGGCTGATCATGAAGATGACATAATTGCCCACGCTTCTGTGTATGATGTCAGTGGAAACCAACAATCAGAAAAAAAATTCAGAATAAAGGGGGGAATTTGAGGCACCCCATTATTTGAACCTCAAAACCTGTAAATGCTGATGAATTCAGTATGGTTGAAAGGTATGCATAGTTTAAGGAGTTTAAATCTATATCACACATTTCAGGGTATACCTCCTGTCTTAGTGGGATATATGCCATGTCTTAGTCTAAATGCCAGAAGTCCTGAAAACAAAGTCTGGACTAGATGTTGCTTACACAATAATATATAGTGGTGCTACTGAAAGAAACCAACATACATTGCTTGTGTATCCTGTAGATAATAAGGATTGCCTAACTGAACTGCAAGATATAATGGAACCAGTGAAAATGTAATCCATATGGATGATTTTTACTTCTAAAATAGACAATGTATGTTACTCTGCATCAGATGAGCATTCCAAAATATTGATTAGTTATAGTACTCAAAACAATTACAGCAAATCATGTCATACAAACAACACTAAACTCAGTCTGTAATCATTACAGATTGTAATAACCTACTCTTCAACTTGATAGTAAAACTGAACTTTCATTAATAAATTGTGCTTCATATACTGTATCAAATTTATCCTACAATGTAATAATTTATATACTTATGAAAAATTAATACAATAGTATTCTTAATGATATGGATAATATTATTATTATTCAATCAATATGTTCTACAATATTATTAAATCCTGAATTCATAAAGCGATATGAATAGATTATAAATACACTAGTGAATTAATTAAATACCTTTGGCTGAATCATAAAACTAATTAAGATATGCAACAGAAAAAGAACTATTACATAGATTTCAAAAATAATCTGGGTAATACTTTTCTTTTCAAACCTTCCACATCTAGTAATGATCTTAGTTTGTCCTAAAAGGTCAAACATAATAATAAAGTATTCATTAAATGTTTTAAGTCCTCACACTGCAGCCGACCATTAGTAGTTAAGTTACCCCAATCTCCACTCTGAGTACTACTCCCTGGCTGAAACCTCTATGGGAGAGAAATCTGATGTGAAGTACTACAGCCATGCCTGTTTTTAACCCCTTCCACCTGATGCGACTGCATGGCAGAATGATGTAGTTTAGAGAACATGATGAAAGAGCTAAGAAGTTACACAGATAAAAGTTAACTTTAGAATTTTGTTTAATAATTATTAAAACAAGGTGTTTGACACTGAAGAAATTTTTGAAAATTCAGCTTGTTTCAACTGTCATTTTCATCTTATCGGTGCTATAGAGAGGATGTGTGACAGTGATGTTAGGAGGCCATTTTTGAGTTCAAAACAATTTTTACTAGAAAACAGGATATATTTTGACTTCACTTTCTTCAGGCCACAATTTATGTTTGATGAAGGCTGACAACGGGGATACAATGTTTCTTATGAGCATTAGATTGTCCCCGGGATTCATGAAGCTTGCGCCAGGCACAGGCATAGCGTAGGCGGTATAATGCCAAATATGGCCATCGAGCGATTCAGGCACGATCCAATTCCACGTGCACTACCAGCGTACGCTAGAACTGCGCAGCCCCCGGTGTAGGTATGCTAATCACCCTATGCGCAGTGTCACACCATGCAAATGAAGGCATATAGTGATTCATGAAGTGGTGCAGGCATAGCGTAAGCCCACGGAAATGTAAACCAAAAAACACGGTTTACATTTTCCCAAACAGAACATCGGAGCTATGGAAGCGGGCCAGACCCATGTATCACAAAGTTAACATATGCCAATGGCGAAATATACAGCCAGTGGCATAAGAAAAGATACACAACACGTAAAAAACAACATTTAATGTCATGTCCACAGTAACGCACAGCACAACCGCAGGGCATGTGTGCGGAAGCTGTAACATAAAGAAATAATATAAAAATGTCATAAAATCGCAACGTAATAGAAATCAGATTTACAGCATAATACACAATGGTAGGCATGGAACACCACAACCAAGGTGCAAGGGTTGCTAAGGGCCTGCGGTAGTGTCCGGCGCAGTGACTATGAATTAGTAGTCAATGCCATGCAAATGAGGTAGATAATACTGAATCGCAAATGTCCCGCCGGATGAAGGTTGTACCATACGGCGCAGCAGTATAACACCGAGGAGTGGCTCAGAGGAGATACATGACATCAGCAGAGGGGTGTGTCACCGTAGCAGTAAGCACATTGGAGCAATGCAAATCTGGCCTGTCCGTTGCTAAGCAAAGCTGCAGGACAGGGGTGGGGAGGAAGGTATAGAATCGTTTAGCTGAGAGCACACATGGTGCCCAAAAGCACATGTGTACGGGGATGAAAACGTGCCCAAAACCCAGTAATCGGACGCATGCACCGTGAAAAATAGTACAAACAGGAAGGTCAGGGGAAGAAAAGAAGGAAATGCTGAAGTAGGGTAATTGGAGTACTAATGAGCAATCAACACCAATCAACCCACGATGGCCAATCGATGGCAGCTGACAAGTCTGCTTGCAGAAACCTGCAAAACAGGATAGGGGAGGCATTGGAATGCAAAGAAAGGAGGGGAGGTATTGGATTGCAAAGATAGGAGACCTGACACAGCAGAGCAAAGCAAACCGACAGCAGACCGGCAGTAGCACACATAATGCAAGATATGCCAGGTCAGGAAAGTACAAATGAAAGTAGGCTGCTGGATGCATGCCAAAAAATGGTAGGTGCAACGTGGAGAAATGTAAAGGGAAGGTCAAGAGGTAATCCACGGCAGCCAAATGTAATTCAACACCAAAGGCACCACAATAGTAGTTCCGGCAGTAAAACACATAACATACTCTGTAGCTACGATCGTACATACACACCCTATGACATCATCGGTGTTCACAGCACAATAGTATAAAGTGTGAAAGCACCCTACACACACCTGTGTATTCACAAACACTGCACCATAGGTGTAAACACACGAGGAACTTTTAAAATGTACATGTTGGGAGCTGCCATAGCTGTGATTCATCAGCATGTGTTAGAGACTGACGGTGTTGTGGAGGATGATACCGAAAACCACCGCAGGCCTCGGAGGAGAAGGAGAGTGTTCAGACCAAGGGTAACCTACCAGGGGCTACATGACCTGGAGATAGTAGAGCATTACAGGGTGGACAGGGACATCTTACAGCAAATAGTGGAGCTGTGCCGGCCACACCTGACAACCAGAAGCAACAGAGGGGAACCCATCCCAGTGGACATGAAGGTATGTGTAAGCCTGCGAATACTGGCCACAGGTACCTTTCAAAGGCCAACTGGAGATATAATGGGTATCTCACAGGCATCAGCATCCAGGGTACTACACCAGTTCCTGGATGCCATGTTACCACATGCCAATGAGCAGATATACTTCCCCCAAACTCAGGAGGAGTTGGCCAGCAATATGCGCCACTTCCACCGTGTGGCACACTACCCGGAGGTACTGGGCGCGATAGACTGCACGCATATACAAATCAAGTCACCACCCGGTGAGCATGGTAGGCACTACATAAACCACAAGGGATTCCACTCCATCAACTGCCAGGTCGTGTGCAATGCCCAGGGCATTATCATGGATGTGTGTGCTGGCAGCCCTGGAAGCTACCATGACTCTCATATCTGGCATGCCTCACAGCTGTATCAGGTATTTCTCAGGGGTGACATCCCACATGGCCATCTTGTGGGGAATGCTGGCTATGCACTGGAGCCGTGGATGATGACTCCCATCAGAAATGCACACACACCCATGCAAGAACGCCATAATGAGGCACATGCACAAACCAGAATCATCATAGAGCATGTGTTCGGGATGCTGAAATCATGGTGCCAGTGCTTGGATACATCTGGTGGAGCCTTGCAGTACTCTACAGGCACGTGTGCCCACATCGTCATAGTATGTGCCATGCTACATAATATGATCCTGCGGAAGCAGCTGCAGCAGGGACAAAATGGTGAAGGCCCTCATAGCCCACCGCAATTGCCAAGGCCATTACAGGCACAGAGGGATTCAGACCATGAACACACTGTGCCAGCCCCAGTAGGCAGATAGAGGCGTGCCCAATATGCCTACGCCTTGGCAAAGAGGGAACATATAGCACATACTCTGACAGTCTACGGACTGACACCTCTCCACCTGCACACACAGTAAAATGGATGGCACACAAACATGACCACCTGTAAATTGTAATGTATAGGTGGCCCAATGTGTGACTCCTACATAGGCAGCCCTCAAACATTGTACACACAATAGCTAGTGGAACACGGAATGCCAACACCTGAACAGTACATGAGCCTTACAGCATATGGTGGTGCTGTGTGCCTGTCACGTTCCCCGCCAGATAAATATATATATATATATATATATATATATATATATATATATATATATATATAGATATATATATATATATAGATATAGATATATATATATAGATATATATATATATATATATATATATATATATACATATATATATTTATGTACACATATGCATATATATAATACAGATAGAAAGGGCAATAGAGTGATATATGTTGATATAGATGGATTCAGCGATATCTGCAAATATAATAGATAGTTCAATGACATTCATAACACCTTGGAGGTACAAATAAATAGGATACCGCCAACTATGTAATGTGTAACATACCGACATGCGTAACCACGAGGCTGAAGGACCGATAGAACACAGTACCGGAACAGTACAGCCGCGAGTAATAGTATGATGATATGAAGGGACATTTAGTCACTGCTGCCAGTGTTGCGGTCCACGTAGGTACTGTGTTCAACTGTGTTTGTGAGTGCCGTAGTCTGTGTATGTGTGCGTTGAGGGTGCCGTATGCTTCTCCGTGTGACTGTAATGTGTGTGTGTGTCTGCAACATGTGTCTTTTAGTGCCAAGTCAGAGGTAGATCAGTACGGTAGGTGTGGGTATAGCTAGCCGTAGGCATACGGTTACCACCTGTCCCACAGTAGGAGGGACAGCCCCACCCTGGGCATGTGTGTCCTGACATAAAACAGTACAAAGGGCAAATGTTCGAGATGGTAGGACATTAATATGTCCCATATATAATGTAATAGTCGTATTTAATAGTTATGCCTGTATGTAAGAAACGTAAATGTTACATGCAATATGATAAGTAGCCAAAGTCCCACAACAATAGGTATGTATTGAGGATAAAAGTATGTGCTAACCTGTGTACTGACTGTGGCTACATGTTGGCCTGTAAACACCGCTGTGTGTCCCGCAAGTGCCAACAATGACCATATGAAAAGGTGGCAACTCATGGCAAATAGGTTCTTTTACCAACACAACCGCAATGACTGCAAATATCTGGGACAGAAATACAAGGGATAGCTGTCACTTACACATATCCCTTGATATATCACTGCAATTCCGGAGGTATACAAGTAGCAAGCTCACCTGCAGATGATATAGAAACCAATTAACAATGGCCCAATGTACAATCCCATAGCATAAGTATACTAACTGTTAGCTCTCTAATTAGGGACGGAGCCCACACACATATATATGGAATATGTAGAAATGCAAGGCCCACAAACCTGTATATGCTACATACACCACCGACATCCCCACACTAGAAACTAAAGCAATACAGACTGTAATAGCAGCACAAACATCCAGTCAGTCAATTACATCTGCAGAACCCTCAACATACCGTGTGAGAGACACAATTAACGGCGTCATGCAAAATTGCAGGCGTTGTATAATGGAACAAACAGCCATTTTACAGGTTTTGTTTGCAATAGTCCGTTATCAGATGTTGGGATGACTGGCACACCCACATGTTGAACCAAATACTCTACCTGTCGCACACAATCCACGGGGGACATGAATCCAAAGTATACTTGTCTCCATGCATAGCAGTTGCAATTACACATAACAAAACACAATACAGACCGTCTCCCCGAAGGTAGGGCAAATAGGCAATGCCCAAGTGGAGAATTCAATTATACCCCACTGTTGCCACGTAATTGGCAAATGGAGTAGCTGCACAGCTGATATGCAAGTAATTAGTCACTCAGGAACTCCAATTGGCGGGATGAATCCACATGTTACAGGTATCGACGTATATAAGGATGACTTGCCAGACACTCAAACCGTATGCTCATACCGAATACCAGTTGAAACACTGTGAGAGAGATAGAAACGAAACGCCGTAACAATAACAAGGTATGTAGAACACCCAATATGTAAGGTTATGTATAGCATGATCTGTATTAATTAGTTTTAATGTACGTACAGCCTGGTTTGCATTAATTAAACGTGTCTGCAATGCATAAAGTGGGAAAAGGTATTTATGTAGTGATGCCTTGCTGAGCATACTAACACTTGTAGAAACTGTGTGTCCAGCAGTGGGACACAAGGTACACATCACAGACACCACAAGGGATGCTACATGAGGGCATTAAACAAAACAATTTCATACAACCCGCCGTCAGTGGTAGGGTATGTCCAGCAAGGACGTGCCATAGCAGGGGATAGTGCATGTTGATATACTGTTACAGCACGCATGTGTATGGGCATATAACATCAATGATATATCTAAGGTGGTCCCGCTGTGCAAGTATGCTTTGCATTATGGGATACTATGTGAAATATGTGTAATGTATAGTACTGTAGGTAGATATGACAGATATTCTACACAGCATAACAGGCGTATCATGCATACCACAGGTATTGTCTATTGGCATGTACAATAACAGGATACATATGGCTTGTAGGCATGGGAAATTGTAATAGCATAATAGCTAATCTAAATGGAAGGGCTACCAAGTAACCATGCACAAAGGACATGTAATAGCTTCACAGGTGCATAGTGGGGTACTATGCAGTCTGGCAAGTCCATGTGTAAGCACAACTACAGTGTTCACACCAGTGGCACCTCTCTAGGGTAGTGTCCTGTGAACAACAGGGCCATGTGTCACCTGCACCTCTGCACAGTACAGCCACTGCAGTGATCCCAGGCCTACATGTGTCTCCCAACCACCAAGGGAGGTATCACATGAACAGTGCTACTGATTGTCCCTGCGTGATGTACATAGGACTTATGTTCCAAAGCATGGTGAGTGTCCGGTTTGGGAATGTAACCCTCAAGCACATCCCACTCATTGTGGCGTGTGTGCACATATCCATGAGCGTGTTGCTCACAGTGGCTTTTGCTTATGTCGCGTATGAGGAGTATATCCATTAAAAATGTTGTGGACATGGGCCCTGTCTGATCAGCAGAGGTCACCCCCTGAGTATGTAGTATGCAAATGTGTACAGATGTGGTGTCCATAGTGCAGCTGCATACTTAAACTGTCGGAGCTCAGTAAACGTCATGGCGTGTTAATGTTGTGGTATGTAAAGCTGTAGCTGTTGTGTAAGGTACACCCTAAATGGGGTGGTGTACCCTTGAATGTGTGTAGATGTCTTGAGTTCAGAGGTACAGTGGGTGCCTATGTACCAGCTACACACCCAGTATAGATAAGTGTGGCCACGTAGAAGGATATCCACGCCACAGTGGAAATACGGTAACCACAGGAGTGGGTGCAACATATCTGTGTACTGCAAACATGTACAATGTGATATGTATGTAGGGGACTACCACCCATGTAATAGTCAGTGGGTGAATGGTGTAATGCAAAGGTGATGTTCATGCACCTTGTGTCATGCAGCTTGACGCCATGATAGTCATATCATGTATCTGTCACAGCGACACCCGTATGGATGGAGTCAGTATCAGCTGGTGGAGCAATCATAGCACTTTGTATGCAGGGGTTTGAAAGCTAGGCAGGGAAAGTCCCCTGTGCTAGACTGTACTGCAGGGAAGCATATACTGAACATGAGCGGCCCTATGACTGAGGACTGTGGTATGCCAAATGTACCTGACATGTAGTAGGTACTATGGTATGCTGGCCTCAATGTGTGTGTCCTGTCCATGAGCCACATTGCATAACATCCTGAGACATAGGGTACGATGTGCAGGTGGATGTGTATGTTGTCAATACCAGAATGGAGAATGGTGCTGAAAGGCAATGAGAGGACAATGTAGGATGTGTGGACTCCTGTACTATCAGCAAATGCCCTGGTAACTGTATGAAAGGAGTCCACTAGGTGTAGGGGCCATGCTCTGGCCCTAACAAGCCCAACCCGGGTGGCATCAAAGGACGGGAGCCCAACAATGTCTCTGTGAATGACGTCCTTGATGATGTGCCCCATAGCCATGCAGAACAGTCCAGTCAGGTGTGTAGGACTATAGTCCCACTCATGCATTGTGGTGCCACCTGTGTGTAGTGTGATAAATGCTGCTGTGTGCCATTCAGGGGCTACAATGTCTGAAACAAGGCAATTACTGAATATGGTGGCCTAGTGGGGAGACATGTCATTCAGAGGTTTGTGGACATCACAGCCTGGGACGTTGGAAGGTGACATAAGGCCAGTGTCCCAGGACATATAGAGTGCAGGTTAGTACTGTGTAGGTGTGACCACAGGGACACCACAATGTTCCTGTATGGATTGTGGCCCTGTAGTGAGTGAGAGGGTCTAATGTTAGCATTGAATCCATCCTCCAGCATGTTGCCAACATCACCTGGGTCTGTAATGTTCCTGAGTGACTGTTGTATGTGACAGCAGATGTGGGTGTTGCCATCGACTACTGACATACCACCATAATGCCTGGTGGTACACCCCGGAATGTGTCGCAGTCATGTTTACGTAGCTAGTCTTGGAGTATGTGATGAGGGACCTTGTGGCCCTACCAAGGCTGACCAGTGAGCTACCCCACCCATGGGAATGTACACCACTGTGCAATAGCCTACACCTGTTGTTGTACATCATATGTCCATGGAACATGACCACCAGAGTGGCGTCTGTTATCTGGTGTGTACCATCATGGCTCTGTGTGGAATAGCATGATCCATGCAGTTGTGTACATGCTAATGAAGTGCACTGGGGTATGTTTCAGCATTTATATGTGCATCATCCATCTGCACGGGTGTCATGATGTTAACAACCGCTGTCAGAAGACGTCTGTAGTAGGTGTTGTAGTACTCATGTACTGTGTATGCTGTGATGGGTGTGGTGCCGGGATGTGGCTAACAAGTTTAATTAGCATATGTTCAGAATCCACCAATGAGGGGATAACCCCAGGTGTGTAACACCAGTCACATGGTGGTAGTGTTCATGTCAAGGTTAATGTAGGTCTTGGAGGTGGTGTGTATGGGTTGATCCAGCAGAGCGGAGGTTATGACTCATGGATGTGTCAGCACATGAGTGGCTATCCCAGTTAAGTGTGGGGTAGTGTCAGTCACACATCAGTAATAGCTGTCTGAGCCCCACTGTCCAATATACCAACAAATGAGGTATGTTAACCGTGGGGTATGATGTTGACTCTGTAGCTTGTTACAATGTGTATAGCGGTCCCAGACACAGTTAGTTGCACGTGGAGCACCTCTGATGCATTGTGCTACGTAACTAGCCAGGATGTGTGCACAACATAGTGGAATATGGGAACCCCTCAGCTGTGGGTGTGCCGGTCCAGGTATGTGCCTGAAAGGTATGGTCTGTCTATAACCTGTCATTGCAGGTGTGCTCTGCAGAGCCTAGAGGCAGGTCCCAGTCACTGCAGAGATGTTGGAGTGGTGCATTATAAGGTGTGCCTTGCCCGCTTGCGTCACAGAGGAAGATGCAAGCATTGTGTCACATGACCCCATGTCATGCTTGCCAGTTCCCATTCTGCCGGTGACTTTTATTGGAAACTGTTCAAGACAGGCAGTACAGAAGCAGCAAGAGCCTTACATGTGAGCTGTACTCCCAGGGCTGACAGGTGCAAGTCATCTGTGCCACAGCATTGCGTTTGACCAGGTCATTCAAAGCGGACAGATACCAGATGCCTGTGGAATGACAATAGGAGCATAGGCAACTGTTGAAGTGACACAGTCGGTCGTTGTACAGTGGTATCGTGTCAGGACAAAAGCATAATGCTCCCCAGGGCTTGGCCCACACCCTCAGGGCTATAAGACTGGTGAGCTATTGCATGTCCCTGCACACGTAGTCTGTGAAGTGGCATCACAGGGCAGTCACACTAACATGGAGAATGACAGTCACATCATACCTGGTGAGGTGTGGCATGGGTGCATAGGTTATGTTGCAGAACCAGTTACCCGACAGCAAGATATAAGCGACTATCGCCTTGTGTAGCCTGCTGTGTGGAACTGCTGTGTGACTCCCTACAGAGTCATCTATGACTGGTGTGTTGTGAATGTTATAACTCCCTATTGGCTGTATGTGATGGGCACACATGAGTCTGTGGGCTATAAGTTGGTGATGTTGTCTTCCATGATGGGGGCTACCTCTGGTGCTTACACAGAGTATGGAGACGTACTGCACAAGTTGTCCTCGTAGGTGTGGCCTGTGGTGGAGATCATGTGAGACTATGTGATGGGTGGGGTGTGTTGTGAATGTTACACATCCCCACATGACTGTCAGGTGCAGTCAGGGTTGGTGACAGCATTACCCCCAGCCATAGCTGTCAACCTCCTGTCCCCAAAATGAGGAACATTAGCCCTCATAATGTGTGACAAATGGGCAAAACGTGGAACACTTACAACTGGCTTACTAACAGCTTTTCAACTAGGAAGGGCATATGATGGCTAAAATAGGCTGGTTTACATATAAAAAGATATTCTAATGAATTAATATGATTCCCATCTATTTAGCCATGGCTAGCAGGTAAACAATTTCCAACAATGAATGTGTGACAGACCCTTTCAATGTGGAACCTTGAGGAACATGCACTTTTTAAGACCCCAAATGAGGTACGTTCCTCGTAATGAGGTACACTTGAGAGCTATGCCCCCAGCACGGCTGCAGAAGTGCATCCCCCACAGGCTGTAGTGTCGTATGTTGGGAGGTGAGCATTGAATGTGTACATGAGACAATTGCTCTATTGCCACATGTATGACATATCCATCATATAGACAGGCAGTAGCACTGGTACGTGACAGTTGGACATGCCTGTACATACAACCATGTCCCATAGGATATGTGCGTGTACAAGAGCTGTTGTACCATAAGCAAGCTGGGAAGTGTAGGACAGCCAGTGTACCTGTGGGAAATGGTGTGGAATGGGTGCTATATTAATCAGTAGCTCATGACATACTCACAGGTTCTGAACATGTGACTAGCATGACCATACAATACAGATAGGGTGTTAGATAATATCAACCCACAAGTGATGATGACAGTCATTTTGGGTGGCACCGCACTATAACCCTGCTGAGTATGATGTGCATGTCCATGAACCATTATCACTGTAGATGTTAGCAGTACAGATGTACAAGACAGCACGGATGTTTGATTACAAATACCTTTGTATGTCACAGGAGTGTTCCACCAGTGGCCTGTTGACAGACTCACAACTACAACAGGTGCAAGAGTGACATGTGCACATCACACCAGTGCCAGCTACAGTAGAACAGGGTTACTGTGTTGTACCCCACCCTCATTGTAGCCCATACGACACAGACAGATGTTAGGCATCTGTGTATGTAAGGCTGTGAATGGCCATGACCTATCAGTATAGCAGTGTCAGTGTTATGAACAACATACAGAATGGGCTGTGTGGGTGAGGAGTGTGACATATGTGCACAGTCTGATGGATGATACCAGCATTGTCACCGCTAGGTGAACATCCCTGTACCCATTAACTACTACCTAGGCTGTAGTCAACATTATGGACACTGTGTAAGGGATGATGCTGTGCAGTGCACCCCCCGACTTGGTGACGGCCCCAGGCCCCTTAGGTAGTCATATGAGGTGCCCATGTCATGTCAGGGTGCCATGCATGAGCACGGAGATCACTGGACAGGCATATACAGCACTGTGGTGACCAATATTGGATCACATACCACCTTTAAGGGGTAATGGCTATGCATGGATGTGCGATACCAGCCTTCACAATCCTCACCTCCACTATGCAGCATGCCGTCTACCTTGCAGAAAGACATTGATGATGGACATGCTACATGTCCATAACCTGATCTGTAAGACATATGTCATGGACAGCCACCGTCCTAATACTAGGATTGCCACAGGCTGGACAGATCCCTGTGCCATATATGTGACATACTCCCGCCATACCATGCAACCCTGTCCATCAAAGCTGCACATGTCTTCCCAGTCATACATGGTGTGATGGTCGCATGGTAGATATTCTGTCAACTGACTGGATCAGTAATGTGGCACTGATGCACCTTGCGGTGGCATAATGGCTGTCTGTTACAGCTTGGAAACTGTGCCCGCACATGCTATGGTTGATAACCATCCCTGTGAATGTCGTCTGACTAGCCATTGTCCCATGTCTATCACATGTGCAATACAGGCGATCCGTGGCAGGATGTTGAACAGTTGTACAGTGCTGTGTAGATGTATATGGCAAAACACATGCATGTACAGGTGTCCATGCGTATGTGTGCATTGTCACTGCTCAAGTCCATTACGGCTGTGTCTGTGTTGATATGTGACATATACACAGCATCCAGGTCAACAGCATTACCTGTGGACACATCCAGGCATGTGCAGATAGGTAAGAACACAGGTGCAGGCAAATAGACATGCCCACAGCAAGACAGCATTCACATGGAGTATGAACACTGTAATGAGGTGACACACATATATGGTAATGACATCCAATGCATAATGGGTGTGACATGTGTGTGACACGAACACGTCAGTCGTGTCAGTGTCATGATGCTTTGCAAAGATAACTGTGCAGATGTAGTAGATGTCATAGAAATGTATGTGCAGCAGTATCTCTGTACATCTCTGAAACTGTGACCTGTCACCATCATTATGTCTTACAGATAATGCCCCGTACATGCCTCCCAGCATACAGCTGCCAAGAGGATGATGTCCTCATCCCATAGCTCCATGAGAACTATGACTTGTTGTTCAGCCATGTGCCACAGCATGCCCAGCAGTGGGATGACCTGCGGTAGGATCTACACAGGAGGGTGAAGATGGCGCCGGTGTGGTTGGTTTGCCATTTGTTAGCTTAGTTTGTCGTTTCTTGTTTTTGTTTGCTTGTTGCGTGTGTTGTGCAAAACGCTGATTTAGCACTAGTGTATGATCGTCAAGTGCTTTTGGACATTGGTTCTTCTGTCAGATTTTTGGATTTGCCGTTTTCGGTGAATGCATTTTGTAATATACCCCCTACTTACCTGGATTGTTTCTTGGAGTATAGCGGAACAGTGCCATGGTTTTTTTCTTCTTCCAGGAGGAAGTTGAGGAAGCGTAGAAGGCGAGGCTGTCGAGGAGGTTGGCTGGTTAAGCTAAAGGCTTTGGTGACTCCTTTCTCTGGTAGTTTGAAGACGGAAAAACGGATGTTTACTCGGCCCTTGGTGGACTGGGAGATGTTGGATTTTGTGGGCTTATGGAGTATTCCTGTCGTTGATTCTTCTATGGGGGATCGTGTTTCCCTCTCATGTTATCAGCAGTGTTGTCGAAGAGGGGTTGTTTTAGAGAATTTGCGACCAGTGCCTAAAGCTTTGGATGTTGTGGAGGTCTTAAATTTGAAATGGGGTCTGGTGAATGCCAGGTCAGTGGTTAACAAAACATTTATTTTGAAAGAATTTTTTAAGACACATACTTTGGATGTGTTTTGTTTAACTAAGTCCTGGATGACATCTGGTGAATGGAGTGCAGTGAATGAGTTGGTTCCAGCTGATTGTGTTTTCATTTATGTACCAAGAGCATCTCAGTGTGGTGGTGGACTGCAGTAGTTTGTAAAGCAAATCTACAAATTAAACAACTTTACCTCACCTCTATTTTCAGCAGTTTTGAGTTGTGTTTATTTGAACTTGGACATTCAAGTCCATTTTTTTGTGCAGTGATTTACAGACCCCCGAGATATGATAAGAATTTTATTCAAGAATTTTCTGAGTTTGTAGCTGAATATGTTCTGAGATATGATCAGATTATGTTACTCGGAGACTTTAATATTCATGTGTGCTGTCCGGGAAAGCCACTTGTTTCGGAGTTTAATGACCTGGTGAATTCTTTTGGCTTAAATCAGTTTGTTAGTGGGGCCACTCAGGAAAGTGGTCATACATTGGATCTTGTACTATCACTTGGATTCAATGTGACAAATCTGACTATTCAAGATGCTGTGTTTTCGGATCATAAGCCTATTTTATTTGATGTTATACTGCCTACAAATGCTGTTAAATCTGTTGCACCTGTAAGGTTTTGTAGTTTTTTTAGTCAAGATACTTCAGTGAAGTTTTCATCTTTATTCAGTGAGGTGTTGACTTGTTTTCCAGAATATTCTTCATCTGACGGTCTGTTAAATTATTTTAATAAGACTTGTAAAGATATTCTGGATATTGTTGCACCATTACGTATGAAGAGGAAAAGTTCAGTGATAAACTGGTGGTCAACGGACACTACTAGAGCTGCAAGGAGGGAATGCAGGAGATGTGAAAGGAAATGGAAAAAGAGCAGGCTTCATGTGTTCCTAATTGCCTTTCGGGAAAGTTGGAAGGTTTATCAGGATGCTGTATTATCTGCAAAGAGGACATATTATTCTAATCTTGTTAATGCCAATTCTCATAACCCGCAGGTTTTGTATGGTGTAACTGATTCTGTTCTTAATGCACATGATTATTTTCCAGTTCAGGCTTCAACCACAGTGTGTAATGAGTTTTTAAAATTTTTTTTGGACAAGGTTTTGAGGTTGAGATTAGTTGTATCTGTATGCTCTCTGCCGGATACTTTTTTGTCCGTTTCAGAGAAGTTGTGTGTTTTTCAGCCAATAACTTTGGCTGATTTAACCAAATTAATGTCTGAAGTTAAGCTTAGTGGTTCTCCTGAGGATATTTTACCTCCAAGAGTTTTGATGGATGTGTTTCCAACAGTAGCTTCGGTTTTGTTGGAAATAATTAATACCAGTTTGGTTTCCGGGGTTGTGCCTGCTGACTTTAAAAGAGCAATCATTCATCCACTATTAAAGAAACCTGGGATTGATGCATCTGTATTGTCTAATTTTAGGCCAATCTCTAAGCTTCCTTTTTTAAGTAAAGTGATGGAGAGGTGTGTCTATGGCCAATTGTTAGATTTCCTGAATAAAAATAATTTTTTGGAAAATTTTCAATCTGGTTTTAAACCTATGCATAGTACTGAGACAGCTTTGCTAAAGGTTTTAAATGATGTTTTTCTTATCACTGATAGTGGAAAATTTGTACTGCTTGTTTTGTTAGATTTAACAGCTGCTTTTGATACAGTAGATCATGAAATATTGCTGTATCGTCTTGAGCATTATGTGGGTATTACAGGTTTGGCTTTAAACTGGTTTCGATCTTACCTGCTAGATAGAATGGTGTGTGTTCAGATGGGCGGGTTTACATCTAATTTTGTTCATCTTCCTTGGGGTGTTCCGCAGGGTTCAATATTGGGACCTTTATTGTTTTCTGTGTATATTTTGCCTTTGGGCAATATAATGCGTAAATATGGTATTGATTTTCATTTATATGCTGATGATTGTCAATTGTATTTACCTCTGGATGAGGCTGATGGTTGCTCAATTTCAAAGGTGTTGGATTGTTTGTGTGAGGTTAAGCTATGGATGGCAGAAAATTTTTTGAGTTTGAATGAAGGGAAGACAGAAGTAGTACTTTTTAGTCCTAGTCGTCATGCTGATTTTTCTATGGTGGACTGTGGTGTATTAACTTCTTATCTGAAGGATTCTGTTTTAAATCTGGGAGTGAAGATGGACAAAGATCTTTGTTTTAGGGGACATATAAACGGGGTGGTGTCATCCTCTTTTTATCAATTAAGGTGCTTGGCTAAGGTAAAACCATTTTTGTCTAAAGGTGATTTGGAAGTTGTACGTGCATTTATAACTTCACGCCTTGATTATTGTAATTCTATTCTATTTGGAGTGAGTCAAGGTGCTTTAGCCTGTTTGCAGCTTGTTCAAAATGCTGCTGGGAAATTCTTGGAGGGCAAACGAAAGTTTGACCATGTAATGCCTGTATTGGCGGCATTGCATTGGTTACCTGTTTTTTTCAGGGTTCGTTTTAAAATCTTGTTATTGGCCTTTAAAGCTTTAAATGGTTTAGCGCCAGTATATTTGGCAGATATGCTCCATGCTTATGTTCCCAATCGGACACTTCGGTCAGAAGATTTGTCCCTACTTGTGGTTCCCCGGGCATGACTAAAGATGAGGGGTGATAGAGCTTTTTCTGTCGCAGCTCCAAAACTTTGGAATGAGCTCCCATTATACATTCGGCAGTCTTCTTCTGTGACAACTTTTAAGCAAAATCTTAAAACTTATTTTTATGAATTGGCCTTTAATGAGGTGAAATGATTTTTAATGTTGTTTTGTTTTATGTTATTTGTTATTTTTAGTTAATTTTTATGTTATATGTTATTTATTGTTTTTGATTATTGTTTTGTAAAGCACTTTGGTGGCATTTATTGTCTGTAAGGTGCTATATAAATAAATTTTGACTTGACTTGAGGGTGAACGATGTGGGTGGCCATAACCGCACCTACCAGCAGGTGCGCAGAAACTGCACGGACTTGATATGACATGCAAAACAGCGGGCCACTGCAATCACCAGGGAACAAGGTGGAACAGGTGGTGGGCTACCAACCCAGGCCCTACTCACACACACCGAGGAGCTACTGGCCAGTCTGGGGACACCCAGGGAACAGCACCCACAAACACTAGCTGCCACCGTGGAGGTGGATGTCTCCCAACCAATGAGCCTGGAGTTGCCTGGTAAGTCAGTACTGCACATATGGCTATTATATCCCATTTAGTTGCATGTGTCACTGTACATTATGTAAAGTAACAACATATGCAAGGTATGTGGACACACATGCTGCATACTACAGTATGCTACTCTGTGTATGCACACATGTGCATACTATATGCTATTACACAGGTAAATGTGTTAACATGCACAGTGCAACCTGTGGCTGTCATACAGTCATGGATAATGTTCATACTGCTGTGTCACCCCTATACAGGTACCTCTGGTGTGCCGCACAGACATGAGTCCATTGCAGGTGAGAAGGACAGTCAGCGTCTGTTAGCGTGGAACAGGAACATGTGGTGGCTACAGAAGGTGTGTCTACACACCATGGTGTCAGTGTAATGACTGCAGATGTGCCACACAGGCATGTGTGAGGCTGCTCGTAGGAGGACCTCTGGCAGACATGCACCTGCAGGACAGAGCGCAGCAGCTGGTATCACCAGACGCATGTTCCAGACTGTAATGGCGGCACAGGCACGTGCTGAACGGCAGAACAGAGAAGGGTAGAGGCTGCAGAGGGCTGCTATCCATACCCTAAATGACAACATCCAGGCACTGGCAAATGCTCAACAGCAGATTGCTGATGTTTTGGATAGGCGATTGGGTGAAATGGTCAGAATCCTTGACCGAGGCATGGCAATCCGCGAGCGGGAGCTGTCTGTGCTGGAACATCTGGTAGGAGTGAGGCGTAGGCCACGGGGACGTAGGCCAGCAACACCACCTAGTGTAGGTCGACGTGAGCGTGCCACCTCACATGCCCGCTCCCATAGTGCCGGTAGCAGTAGCAGTGCTGCTGGTGCTGCGCTGTCCACACCAGGACACAGCAGGTCACGTGGATGTGGGCATGGCCCTGGACGTTCTCAGTGGGGACACGGTTCCAGCGGACATGTGTCGTCGCACAGTAGCCACTCTGTACCTCCACCTGGTAGTGCCCGTGCAACCCCAGGCAGGCACAGGTCACGTGGCCGTGGACGGACACAGTGAGCTGACAACCTGGTCTGTACTATCTGGGGCTGTCAATTATACCCCGTGTATGCCTCACAAATGGCAGAACTGTATAAACACATACACGCTCACAGCAAACACAACTGTAGGGCTCCACAACATCCACATGCATTCTGAACAGACATTTCCAATCAACTCACTGGCCCTTACACACACACATGATGTCATCCATTGGTGCAGCCTATGCCCCTGGCAAACATATCACCCTGTGCATATGATGAAGCCTGTGCCGCATCCCTGTCATCCACACCATTGGTGCAGAGATATGCTCAAATATTCTGATGCACAGGGTGAACAGAATAGTGAGAGGTGTATGTAATATTATATGTGTATGCATAGTGAGGGATGTGTATGTTGCAGTGGTTGTGTGTGAATACTGAGAGATG
This sequence comes from Protopterus annectens, assembly GCF_019279795.1. Lineage (NCBI taxonomy): Eukaryota > Metazoa > Chordata > Ceratodontiformes > Protopteridae > Protopterus > Protopterus annectens. The sequence goes on along the minus strand of NC_056741.1, from coordinate 989,184,611 downwards.
TGTATGTGACATAGGTTGTGTACTGTCGACATGCACCGGTCATACCATGTAGTGCAGGTGCAGCATGCATTGTGATATGTTCACGGTATGTGTCTCGGTTACATCTGTAGCACCATGTTGGTTGTGATACCCTGGTTCCCTCCTATGGTGTACTTGCATGTGCCTACAGGTAGCAGTGTTTGCAGTCCCTCACGTGATTACTCACAGGCACGTCTGGCAATATCAGCATGCTACATGTACCCTCAACCTGACTGTTGGAAACACCAACATGACACAGATGTCTGCACATATACCGCACCTGGCACATGTGGTCAGTGCCACAGGCTACACTGGACAGAGACGTGACATACATAGCAGGACACATTACAGGTATGGTGACATGGTGCAGGGGTTGTACACAGCAGTCTGGCCAATGATGATGTGAGGTGTCACTTGGTAGCTGGAGGCCACACTGTGCAGCAGTAGGACCTTGTAACAGTAAGGGAACATGGCCACATTCACGGAGTGTACACCACTATAACTCACACCCCACAGTGTTCAGGTGGGGACCCTTGCCTATGTGGTCATCACCCTCACAGTACTATCCACCCACATGACGTGTCACAGAGAAGGAACATGCACAGGTAGCCAGTATGGCTGGGACCTATGGCATGAACAGGGTAGTGCACTGCATCACCATTACGGGTTAGTCACCATGTGGGGTTAGTGATAATTTCTCACTGTATATTAGCATACACCCTCACACCAAGCACCAGATATACATACAGACACACACACACCGTGGTGACCACACATGTGTATACGGACAGCCAACGTGTGTGATGCACCACACCGGCCGACGTCATGCTTCCCACACTGACGTATGTACAGATCTCTACAACGGTGGACAGGTATGTGTAATAACTGGGACATATTCCCCGCGATATGTGGCATCTCTGGTCACACATTCGGACACACATGGCAGTGCTGGGAATGATACACCTGCCATATGATGACACGTTTGATAGACATGCAGCGGTATTGATTGCATTATGTGTACCAACGCTATATCTGGCAATTGTGCTGCTATATGCACACAGGAGGTTGTAGGTGTTACAAGTGCCATGTCACATATAGTTGGTAACACCTGACCACTGTGTATGCATTATGTCAGCACCGTCACGTAACAGTGACATAGCGTACTGTTTGCACATGGCATGATAGGATGGTGTGTGACACAACTGTGAGCCACCCCCTGCACACATACATCTACACAGGTGGTTCACCACTTTATGTACACACATCCCTCCATACGTGCTGTTTGTATGTCATCGTATACAGGTGTCAATGATGGGTCTGCATTGCGACTGCATGTTGTAGTTAGGTGCAACTATGTTACGGACATCGGCCACTGCACATGCATGGTTGCTGCATGCACAGTACAGATGCCACATGTGTTTCCTGTTCCATGTTTGTATGCATTGCTATTGTTGGACATGTGTGTTGACATACATAACACATGGACTGTGGTATGATATCACGGGTGTCACAGGCGACCAGTACAAGGGTATGTGTCCCGGTCAACATTGCTACCCCCTGTAGTGTGAGCATTTAACAGACATGGACCCACCTTCCATTTGCGTGCGTAGCATTGATTAGGCCACTGTTATGCACGAGGTACATCAAAGGCTATGCTATGTATGTATGTGTTGTGTGTGCAGTCCATGCACACATCCACACAATCACATGTATGACATATCCAGATGTGTGTTCATTGGTGTACAGCAACAGTCATGTGTCACAGCTGTGTAAGGGCTGTGGTATGTCTTCAGCTGACCTGTTCATATATACTGGTATTGTTGCAATGCATAACACCTGTTGGATCCCTGCCGGTACAAGTGTACTCTGCACAGCTGGTGTACACCTCTGTACAGCCCAGTGGTCATGTGTCACATGGTGTTGTGGTACTGTAAGGCTGTGTATTGCTGCACCGACGACATGGTGATGACTTGACAGCTACAGTGTACACTGCAGTGTGTACGTGTGTTACCTGCACCTGTGACAGCTGTGATGGCAGCTGTGTGTGTACAGGTCACTGTGTGTGTGACCGCCCTGTGCGTGAGGACAGTTATACCTTACTGTGCCCTTCTGTACTGTGCCCTTCTGTGTGTACACTCCATCTGCATGCACGACAGCCCTTTGCAACAGCGAAGTGTGTGAGCATGCCCAGTATGCTGTTGTGTAGATGGACACACAGTACAGTCCATGTACGCAGTTGTGTAGATGGACACACGGTACACTCCAAACTGAGACCTTCCGTGTTTACACTCCATCTACATGCAAGACAGCCCTTTGCAACAGCTAAGTTTGTGAGCATGCCCAGTATGCTGTTGTGTAGATGGACACACAGTACAGTCCATGTACGCAGTTGTGTAGATGGACACATGGAACAGTGCAAACTGAGACCTTCTGTGTTTACACTCCATCTGCATGCAAGACGGCCCTTTGCAACAGCTAAGTGTGTGAGCATGCCCAGTACGCCATTGTGTAGATCGACACACAGTACAGTCCGAACTGACGTATATTACCAGGTGTGCAGCCATGGCCAGTGACACCTTGTGTCGGTGATGACCCTCTGTGCATGGGCATGGCTGTTGACATCCTGTATTGCCATGGTGGTCATCCAGGCAACAGATTTCCATCTTCAATGCCAGGATGGATGCCTACCGAGTACACACTGGGTGTACTGTCTGTGGTGTGTACTGTGTCTATGTAGTGTTGTTGTAGTGCTCCATACATGTATAGTTGCCCCGAGTACACCACTGCCATGTGTTTGTATACGTCTACCGTGGGACAGTACTATGTCTGATCATACACACTCTGTACAATCCCTGCCAGTGTCCTGGCATTTGCGGATATTGACACGCACCTAAAAGAATGCCTGTGGGACTGCTGTGTTTAGTAATCTCAGTAGCGCGTTCCGTAAATGTGTCATGCTGTAGTGTGATAGGATAGTTAGGTGTAAGTTCGATTCCCAGCCCTGCCAAGTGTGTGTGTGTGTGTGTGTGTGTGTGTGTGTGTGTGTGTGTGTGTGTGTGTGTGTGTGTGTGTGTGTGTGCGTGCATGCTCCCGTCTGCCTGGGGACTCACGTTATGCTTTTAGATGCTTCACACCACAGATATATCCTGCTGACATCTTTGCCTTTGCGGATGTCAACACCCATCTAGAAGAATGCCTGTGGGAGTTATGTGTTTAGTAATCTCTGTAGCGCGTTCTGTAAATGCATCATGCTGTAGTGTGATAGGGTAGTTAGGTGTATGTTCGATTCCCAGCCCTGCCAAGTGTGTGTGTGTGTGTGTGTGTGTGTGTGTGTGTGTGTGTGTGTGTGTGCACATGCTCCCATCTGCCTGGGGACTCAGGTTATGCTTTTAGACACTTCACATCACAGATATATCCTGCTGACGTCTATGCCTTTGCGGATGTCGACACGCACCTAGAAGAATGCCTGTGGGACTGCTGTGTTTAGTAATCTCGGTAGCACATTCTGTAAATGCGTCATGCTGTAGTGTGATAGGGTAGTTAGGTGTAAGTTCGATTCCCAGCCCTGCCAAGTGTTTGTTTGTGTGTGTGTGCGCATGCTCACGTCTACCTGGGGACTCAGGTTATGCTTTTAGATGCTTCACACCACAGATATATCCTGCTGATGTCTTTGCCTTTGCAGATGTCGACATGTACCTATAAGAATGCCTGTGGGACTGCTGTGTTTAGTAATCTTGCTAGCGCGTTCTGTAAATGCATCATGCTGTAGTGTGATAGGGTAGTTAGGTGTAAGTTCTATTCCCAGCCCTGCCTAGTGTGTGTGTATGTGTGTGTGCGCATGCTCCCGTCTGCCTGGGGACTCAGGTTATGCTTTTAGACGCTTCACACCACAGATATATCCTGCTGATGTCTATGCCTTTGCGAATGTCGACACGCACCTAGAAGACTGTCTGTGGGACTGCTGTGTTTAGTAATCTTGGTAGCACATTCTGTAAATGCGTCATGCTGTAGTGTGATAGGGTAGTTACATGTAAGTTCAATTCCCAGCCCTGCCAAGTGTGTGTGTGTGTGCGCATGCTCACATCCGCCTGGGGACTCAGGTTATGCTTTTAGACACTTCACACCACAGATATATCCTGCTGACGTCTTTGCGGATGTCGACATGCACCTAGAAGAATGCCTGTGGGACTGCTGTGTTTAGTAATCTCGGTAGCGTGTTCTGTAAATGCATCATGCTGTAGTGTGATAGGGTAACTAGGTGTAAGTTCAATTCCCAGCCCTGCCAAGTGTGTGTGTGTGTGTTTCCAGCTGCATGACAACAGTACATTGCTTTTACAGTATTCACTCACCATAACATCTGTGCGGTGTCTTTGCCTTTGATGCCGCTGTCTACAGGCTAGATGTATGCCTGTGTGATTTCCGTGATCTACTAATCACGGTTGCACGTTCTGTCACTGCGTAATGCTGTTGTGTGGTACAGTGGTTACGTTCGTGTTCTGCTCACAACCCTGCCACGTGTGTGTGTGTGTGTGTGTGTGTGTGTGTGTGTGTGTGTGTGTATGTCTGTATCTATATATATATATATATATATATATATATATATATATATATATATATATATATATATATTTTCTGCACATAACTCTGCTCTTGCATGGACAGCTGACTGTTTCATGTATCACATATTTGCATAGCTTTCACATACCAATGGGGTATGTTGCAAATACCAACATTGTCCATGCAACGTTCGTGTTACGGGCAGTGTTACACGCCCTTACAGGCGTTTGCTGTATAGCTTGGCAGACATCTATCCTTAATGTACTCTCACTCTACTCATACACGCTGGAGGCTTCATGTATCATGGCCTAGTTTTGCTGTGTGTATGTCTATTTGTGCTGTGAGCATGGCTGTGGGTATGTCCCACTATCATCATTTCTAAAGGTGACAGCCCTATAGGTACTTCTTGTAGACTGCTGTGTCATTTGACATGTCAACACATACCTACGGACAGTACTGAACGTCCTACTGCAGCGCTTTTCATACCTTCTGAGTTATCTTGCAGTCGATAATGCTGTTTCCTCACACATGTATCTGTTTCTGATCATACCACTCCACCTCCTAAAGCAAACATCTGGACAAAGCCTTAACTGATAGTGGGACACATAGGGGCAGTATTTACATATTGCTCTTACAAACGTAGATAGTTGACACAATAATAGGTTTTGTATTAGTATGACTTTTCTGACGGATTTGGTGTCTTAAACTCACATGTTTGTCATTGTTTAATGACTTCAGTAATGGTACTGATTTTAAGTGGAACACACCAAACATATGAGGCAAAACTCTGCACATTCTGCGTAAATCTGTACAGTTGCGGAGTATGTGTCTGATACAAGATATCAACTTTCTGACATCAATACATACACTGTATGGCGGCATCACAGGCCAGATGCCATTACATTTATATTGCAGGACACACCCACCCAGAGGGTTGTATTCCTCACACAGGCCAACAGCTGCTTATCCACACTAATTATTCTATCATATACCTTATGTGTACGCTGGTATTTGCGCTTTCCGTCAGTGGCAGAGCTCACGTACGAGTATGGGGGACTGGACATTGTAACGGTGACACTGCATGACACCCTGAGGGACACATTTCTTTTGAGTCTATTAACCTTCCACATTGACTTTCACAGGGCATACGTTGTCATTCACATTTGTCGGAGTGCATGCGTATGACTTGTACATGTTTTGTCATTTGTCCTGACGTCTTTCTTCTCACCTGTCCACCTAGTATCACTAGTTCTGTACATGTATTTTGGACAGGTTACCTTCATACCTCTAACCTGTACACATTATGGGTAAACGCCCTGACATTTGACCTTTGCTCTTGTTACATTTGTCATAATAATGTGCCTTTCTGGTAAATTACTGGCAAGGCATTACGAGCTGTGCAGTTAGATAATAGTGACTGACATTTCTATGTCATGATTAGTAACACTTATAACATTCGTATTCCTGGCTATGCCAGTATTCTATCAACATTCTGAAGTTGTCTGGGGTATATCTAATATAGTCCCTATTTGTATTTCATGTACTATACCTTAGTGCAGCTGTCTTATTCTGACAGTTTGCCAGGTATGGTTACCATCTTGGTCATATGCATGTCCATCTATGATAATCGCCTACATGACACTGATATAGGGCCCTACATATTCCCACAATGGTTTACGCAATATCCAGTGGATGGTTTGCCCCATTATTGAGAATATAGGCGTGTGCTATACCCACAACACTCACACAGGGTGCACCTAATAAATCTCTGCCAAACAACACCTAGGCCCATTTCTGCATACCCATGATTCCCATACCTGACACCCCTCCACAGTACCCATTACACATGTTTAATGTGAGCGGTACTAAAGTGTGGAGACACTTATAAGCACTCCCCACTCTCCGGATATCAGTTCGTACGTCATACATTCTATCAACACATGTGCCATTACCCTTGCACCTACTACTGTTGCATGTACAGCTATATCATATTTGCTGAGGTCACTTATTTTGCATCAATGACGATTGACACTATGTATGGATTAATTTTTGGGGTCCTGCAATGGACACCTATATTCATGTTTAAAGTGTAGAACTTGCTGGACTGTCACTTTCTGGCCAATGGTTTGGAAAGCAGCGGTTTATTCACCTTTCGTGCATGTCTGTTTGTCTACCCATATTAGCTATGCCGTGGCCTATTTATGTACATATGTCATATCTACGGGACATATGTTTGTTGTGTATACATATATACATGTACAGTCCTCATTTCATAATTTGCTTTGGTTTACGTCTGTGGATTATGTATATACACATATATCTATATCCATACCATACCTTTCCACTGTACAGATTGTCGCAGAATGTACAGCTGGTTGCCTCTTTATCTTTGGTGTGTTTTTCATAACCTTGTGTCTATCTGGCAATTTAGTGGCATTTCATTAAAGACTTACATTTGGAAATACTGGCAAGCAGTTCAGGTTACGACTGCATACCCTTCAAAGAATCCATGCTACTGACACACCCTTTATTCTATCCACTTTCTATGTTTGTTTTGGCACATATCTGGGGTTTGTCCCTATTTGTACCGGTAGTTTGCATGCCTTTGTCCGGTTTCATACTTTACAGGGTTAACGGGTTTGAGCCATGTATATATAACGTGGGGGAAACAGCATTCATTTACTATGCTGTGAGCGGATCACACACGCACAGGCGCACTTGCATTTACATGTTGTGGGTTACATCTGTTTAATAAATATGCATGCTTGTGTGGCCTTTCATACTTCTGACCATAACACTTACTTATCTGTAGTCCGGTTTACGGACTGGTGTGAAACACATGGTTCACCTTTACTTATTTAACTGTGTGTACAGCACGAACGCATTCATTACACTTTACAGGAATATCTGCAGTGGTCATAGGTCAACTGGGACTGCATTCACATTGGACGAATGCCGGAAACAGTATTCTGTTGCTGTTCTGCCTCATTGATATGCATACCCATAGTACTTAGCTACATCAACATATGCCTCACCACTTCACTTACAACACAGGCATCCATTCCCCTGCTGTGGGAAACGCGGTACTACATATTACACATTCCCTATTGCCTACTGCTGTGGACCCCAGCTGCATTGTTAACCAGGGCATATAGTCGTATCACATACACATTTCTGATTGTCAGGGTGTTCATGTAGTGATCTGGGTATGGGCTTATCTGCCTGGTGAACGGAACTTCCCTGGCCGAGTTCAAATGTCAGATGAAGCATGTGGACAGGGAGCTTCTCCCTATTATGAACATTTTACCTGTATTTATAGACACATGTGTGTGTGCACCTAGCAGGAGCTTATTCTGTTGGCTGTACATATTATGTGTGGGGTTGTTACGGTCCATACTCCACGGTGAGGGGGGAGGGGCTCCCATTCACATTTGACTATTACCTGTATTCATTCATACGGGGATTATTGTCTTGGACATGTTGTGACTACAGGTATGCAGTTGTACATTACACAAATGTCATGGGTTGTTACTGTACATATGTACAGACCATACTTCTCGACCTCTTTGAGTAACAAATCTGCGCAAATCCTACATGATGGGAAGAGTAAGAGGGACACATTTTAACTAGTTTCCTTACAAGCTTATAACGTTGATAGAATACTAGGTTTTGCATTGTCATGACTCTTCTGCGGGATGTGGAGTGTTATACTTAATGCTCATTATTTCGTGACGTCAATCCACACCTATTTACCAGACAGACTCAGATTGTCAGAGGCACACAACACTATGAGCCAACACTCTGGTCATTCTGTGAATATCTGGACAGTTGAGTGATATGGTATGAACCTCTGTAATACGCTGTTGTGTTCTGGCACAGCAGTAGCTCGGCATTAGGGACAGATGTCGGAACATGCTGGCAGACAGTTGAGTTTCAGACTTCATACTCCGGACATTAATGCCATTGTGCAAACTGTCATTCTATGATATATCTATGTTTATCCATCCACATGGATATATTCCTGCTTGCACCTGTTATACATTCTACTGATCTCACTCCTCTGAGCTCTCCATACTCCTGCTCCTCTCTACCCTCCAGCTTAACCAGACATAGCTGATACTCACTTGACTCCAAGTATGTCATTGTTGTACATTTCTGTATTACCACTACAAAACTCTGGATTTGCACTCTCTTATTATGCACATGTTATGCATGTGTATTTCCTGGCATACAGTCAGTGCCTTTTACTCTTGTATTTTACCTTTAACATTATGTAGCCTTTATTTCCATGTATTGCTTCTGGAGATTTTCTACCCGAGCCTCCGCTGTTACTGGGCACTTCTTCGCCCAGTGAACTTCCCGGGTATTCAGACTGCACATACATGAATAACTACTAACAGCTATCTTTGCATATTGTACCTGCTGTTATACCTTTGTCTCACTTGTATTCATGGCTCTGTCAAGATATCTAGCTCACACAGGTTGTCAGGTATGGTCGGTCACGCCGGCACACACTAGGTATCCCTCACACTTCATCAGGGTTATCCTGTTAATGTCGGGTGTCTTCCTCACCCTTCTGCCATTTGCCACTATGCGAGTGTGCGATATATTCTTCCGCATATTTGTGTGGGGTCAAGTGCATCACGGGAAGGTGTTTTATCCTGGGTACTGGGTTATGCATGAACACTCAGGTCTGGACAGTGTCTAGGACCTGTACTTCACATTCTGACTTGTGTCCAGATATGTACAGGATTGGACATCTTGTCGTCATACCCATTCTACTATTTACACAGGTTACTTATCCCATAAGGGATATTCCAGAAATTAGACCATTCCACACAGAAACAATATCAAAATGTATTTTGGCTTTATGAAAATGTGCAGGGGGTTTAACATGCAGGGAATACATGGTTTGCTATCCTGACACTGCCTAGGGTGACAATACCTACTACATATGCGTAGCGGTCGGTATGTGTAGCTGTGTCTGCAATGGACCAGTGGGCCACGTACGGGTGGATTTGGTGGACGTTCTGTTATGGGGCTGGGTTGTGCGATGTGGAGGGTATGCTGGGTAGCTCATTATGCAGCCAGGTGTGTTGCATTTGTTATGGCCAGTTCCATCAGGACCAACCTGTGGATATGTGACGGTGACATATCTATACATTTTGATCGCACATTTACATGATACATATGATTGTGGGATTGTGTTCTACACTATGGCCTGTCTGCTTGTCTTGCAGCTGTTTCTCCATGTGTTTGTGTTTATGTCCACTTCACCCGCTGCCCCCTCCTATACCTCTGGTTCACCTTTTCTGCATATGACACAGTATCGCCTTTGCAGGTTTTACCATTACCCATCCACCCCTCACATGCAAATTACTCACATCCGATAGCTCACTATTTTTGTTGTTGGGCCATGTCACGGCCAGAGTAGCACATTGACTGCCCTACAGGTGTTGGGTACCTTTATGGTAGTGTGGACTACCCTGCCATGTTTGCTTCTCACGTGCTATACCTCACACACATAGGTACACGCCCATACTTCACTTTCATTACTTGGTTGGTATACCTGGGTACTTCCCGTTCGGCTGTGTCACATACTAGTTTGGCTTCTACCGATGACTACCGGGATTTGCAGACCTGTTGTACTCATTGGGGGGATGGCACCTTTTCCTATGTCCATGCTATTCCTTCCACATATCCGACTGTTGTGGACAATGCCTCCCCACAGTCTACGGTACTGTTTCCACCTTTTCAATTGGCCACAATGTAAAATTTGCGGTGGACACAACACATTTTCCACGCTGACACATAACCATGGTCAGTTCGGCAGATAGAACTTACAACTCTTGCCTATATCTAAGCTTTAGTCTTGTAGCATTTCAGTGGCTTATTCTTTTTCTTATGACATTTATGTAATATACGTGTGGAGAACAACTGTTTAATGCCACTATTACATGACGTCTGAGGGATAATTATGTCCTATAATCTCTGCACATTTGCCATGTTTACAAGCTTGTGTCAGGACACATCTGGCCGCAGTGGTACTGTCGCTCGCAAAGTGGGACAGGTGGTATTCTTAGTCGATGGTACGGGTCATACTGTTCCTTTTGGCCTACATGTGTCCTTATTGTTGTAGCTGTTTCTATGCTCCTGATTCATTTACATGTGTATTCTATTCCCTATCACATTTGTTATGTGGGATACAGACATACCTTTTGTATGTGACTATTACATCCCTTGTGGGATATGATTCGGACATACAGTCACTACATATATCTACATTTCTCCTCGTGTATTTTGTTATGGACACATCTGCACAGCTATGTACCCTCCCTCACATTATGGGTCAGCTGGTGACCCTCTCCATTGGGCTGGACGTACCTCCTGGCGGCGCCCTAGCATATGATATGTTTCACTTCCACATGGTATAGCTATCAACACTACATTGGACCACGGGCACACGTTTTTTCTGTCATTTGTTCAAGGGTAGGGACCTGTTATTCTCTATCGTGCATTTGTGTTTGCTTCTTCATTTTCTGTTCGCAGGGACTATCTTGCATGCTTTGTATACGTTTCAGTCTCCACGGACACTGATAGGTGCGAGTATTACTGCAGGCAGACTATAATATTCAGCAGTTTAGGTTGCTCATCGACAGCCGACATTGACACGCCTCCCTCCGCAACTTTGTTATGCCCCATGCACTCGTGCACGTTTCCTATGCACATGGCTGTGGCGGCTGCACGCCTTCGTTAATATGCATATGGCGCTACTACTCCATATATATGCCGCATGGCCGGCACAAGCCTTACACCGGCCTTGCGCCGAGCTTCATGAATCCGGGGGTACATGTTAAAACAAATTGAATTTATTGCCTGAGTCAGTGTTGTAAAACACTAAGGAAGTTGTTATTATTGTTTGTTGTCATACTGATGTATGCTTATAGGATTTATTTTTGCAAGGAGCATTACTGAAGAATGTGACCATTCTCTCTATGCCTAAATTAGGAATG
>NC_056741.1:989160523-989170523 GCF_019279795.1 Protopterus annectens | reverse complement strand
AGTGTTCTCATATACCATATCTGAGTCCATCTTTTCTTCATTTGCTGCATATTTATAGGCTGGAGTTGAAGATGTCTCCGTATAATTTCTTATAAAACATATTAAATGTTATTAATTCAAACTGATTTGGTAATAGGCAATGATATACCACTGTTGTGTCTATTTTGTTATACAAAGTAAATGTTTCCAATACAGCTATTACTGTAGATTAGTAATGAGGAATTCTGCACTTATTACAGTATCTGCTAGGCAAAAAGAACCTGTGTTAGGAAAAAAGGAATCTACATTATCATTTTCTCTTCATTTTCTATAGAAAGCTAAGCAAATTTTTTATGCCAGAGAATGCCCTCTGATCATCTTAGATTTGTTTCCCATGCAATGTCATGCAAATTATCCTTCGCTGAGAGATTCTTCAGAAGTATTATTTATTTTAAATGTGTCAGAGGTGAAGCAGTGGTCTGTGAGCTTGTTGCAAATCCTTTACAGTTGGTTAATAAAAATGTACATACATTCTGTGACTGCAGAAGGATGATAGCTAAAGGTATTCTTCAAGAATCACTGCTGAATTTATATGGCTGGGTCATTTGGAGGCATAAATGTCAACTTGACAAAGACAATTTTGTCAAAGAAAAAAAATTTGTAGACCATTAATAATAAATAGAATTATGCATAATGTCCTGGTGATTATTTCAGAAATTCTAGAGTGTACGCAACATTTTGTAAGAGGTACTGGAATTTACAAAATGACATAATTGAGTAAACAAGACACGATTGCTTCTGTATCCCCCCCCCCCCCCCGGAAACACTGTAAATTTACATGTTTTGCCCACTGCCTCATCGGTTGCAGCCAAAGAGTAGATATCAGAGTCCATGCAGTGTCCTCAGTGAGAGACGTGTTCATTCACATGGGAAGTATACAGCTGTTCCTGCATCCACTTTCTGTGATTCTCTCCAATACTCTGTATATGCCTGCCTGTTAACCTATGCCAGTAGCACTTGGGCACTTATGAGACTATATAGGTAGCCTTATTCTCACACCACAGTTGTGTTAAATAAAAAAGGAAAGTCAAAACAGTCTGTTAGCTCACCACAATCTGTTTTCTGCTTTTTGTTTCCATTTATAACATTCTGTAGGATATAACATGCAACTATTTCAGCATCTCTCTCTCTCTCAATCTCTCTCTCTCTCTCTCCCCTTCTCAACACATCTAAATGGTCTATCTCTCTTTCTCTGTCTGTCATGCATAAACACATGCAGACACAGATACACAAACACACACACACACACACACACACAAAATATATATATATATATATATATATATATATATATATATATATATATATATGTATACTAACATATACAAAACTGATCTTTTATGTGCATTCAACTTCCATTCTCCAGTGCGTTCCATGTCCACTTTCAACTGAGATAAAACTACAGGGATTAGAATTTCTCCACCGATAAAAGCTATCCCATGCCCTATGACATCCTAATAACTCTGTAAACGTATCTCCTGTTGTCTTTCCACTTGTAATATTTTTTATTGGAAATGTACAGTTTATTTTTCTATTAAGTAAGTAGTTTCACTCTTTGGTACTTTCATTTTATTTGATATTTTTGATGGTGTTGAATGTACTGAACAAAATGTTAATAATGACAATAGAGGGTTTGAATATAATACCGGATATGGTAAACTTACAGTCCCCAAAGTCCCATGTGTTAGCAATTTTAATCCTGTCAAAACTAATTCCTGCATTAATTTTTTTGAGAAGGCTCTATATAAGCAAGTGAAGGATGAATATTTTTCATTTAAAAAACATAAAAAATGTTATAATTTAAATAAAAAAGAGTGGCAAGCATTGTGTAAGCTTAGGGAAATGAGTGATAGTTATGTATTTTTGCAATCGGATAAAGGTGGCAATTGGGTGGTTCTTGATAGGAACAAATACAATTCTTTAGCTCTTGGATTGCTTTCAAACACTGTGGTTTATATGTTGTTATCTAAGAATCCTATTTTTGAATTCAATGAAAAACTTTTGGAGCTATTAGAAAAAGGTGAAAGGTTGGGTTTCTTTTCACAGAGTGATGTCAAGAAACTGTACATAAAAAATCCAAATGATGCCAGATTTTTTATTTTGCCGAAAATACATAAAGATTTGACTAATCCACCTGGACGTCCAATAGTCTCGAAAAGGGCCTTTTACAGAACGTGGGTATATTTTTGGATTCGATATTAAAAGAATATTTGGTAAGAATTCCTTCCCATGTAAAGAATACGAAAGAATTATGTGATAGCTTCAAAGGAAAGATTTGGCATGAGAATTATTATTGGGCCAGTGTGGATGTAGTGTCATTATACACATCCATTTCTATGAGATGGGGTTTAGAGGCTATCCATTTCTTTATGGGGGAAGGTCCGAGAACCCACTTCATTATTCTATTGGTGGAATTTTGTCTCACTCATAATGTGTTTGAATTTAACAAAAAATATTATTTACAAAAAGAGGGAACGGCAATGGGTGCCAGTTTTGCACCATCATATGCCATTCTTTTTATGGGTTTTTTTGAAAATTTATTCATTTATACAGCAAAGTTCTTTCAAAATAAAGTGGTAGTTTACAAGAGATTCATAGATGATCTTTTGTTCTTATGCAGGGGCAGTCCAAGAGAATTTGATGAATTCATTATGGGTTTAAAACTGAACCCGTTTGGTTTGGATTTTACGTATCGGACCAATATTAAAGATATGGATTTCTTGGACGTACATTTCTATACTAGTACAAAGGGCACAATTGAACATAAACCATTTTATAAAGAGACAGCTGTTAATAACTTTTTACATGCAAATAGCATGCATAGTGAGTCCTTAATTGAATCACTGCCTTTGGGTGAATTTAAACGTATTGCTTCAAATACATCTGAGAATATTAATGTACAGAGGGAATTTGATATTATTTGTGGAAAATTGCTTAACAGAGGTTATTCTGAGAACCTTGTGTATTCGAGTAGAACTAAAGTAGAAGAAAGGTTAAAATTGAAGGAACAAGGGAGGGTAGTTAGAAACAGAAATAGAAAGGGAACTGTAAAAAATCTAATTCAGTCTAAGGAAGAAGTTCCTATAACAATGGATAAAATATTTTTTGTAAATAAATTCTCTCCCTTTTCTTCATTTTTGAAGAAAATTGTTTTGAATATGTGGCCTGTTATAACTAGTGATGAACTTTTAGGGAATATTATTCCACATAACATTGTTTTTTCTCACACAAGATGTAAAAATCTAAAGGAATTAGTTAGAAGTAAGGGCAAAAAGGACAGGGTCTTTAATGCAGGCTCTTTTGCATGAAATGTAAAATCTGTGATAGAATTGTTAATTTAGATGGGCATAACATCAATGGGGTGATATATCATGCTTTAGATCATTTCACTTGTAATTCTTCAGGTGTGATATATATAATAGGTTGTAATTGCACAGAACCAAAATGGTACATAGGACAAACAAAACGCAGGGTTAAGTTAAGAATTTTGGAACATCTGGGGGATGTTAGGAACAACAGACTAGATAGTCCAGTTGCGTGCCATTTCCATCAATTCCATAAGGGGGATTACTCTGGTTTTAGATTTAGTATTTTGGCAAAACCATGGGGAATAGGAGAAAATAATATTAATTTTCAACAAAAACTATTGAATATGGAATCCAGGTTTATTATAAATTTTGGAACATTATTTCCCAATGGGATGAATTTAGAATCTTAATGCCTTAAGTATTATGTTGTAGAATGTTTATATATGAATGTGTATGTATATGTTTCTTTAAATGGTGAAGCATTCAATTGATTAATTATTTAATTATGTAATTGATTGTAAGAGGTGTATTTATACTGGTTTGTATTTCATAACATTGTTCCATGTGAAGGCGAAGGCCGAGGTACCAGAATCCAGTAAAACAATCAGTTCTTATCCAGTGTGTGCTGCTTTTTTCGTTTTTTGTGGAGATACCAGTGGATTGTGGATCCAGTTGAGTTTGTTTTTCTTGTACTTTCATTTTATACCAGCCTCTGTGAGTAGAATCCATGATACTATCCTATTAGTGGCTTTTCATCTATTTTCTCCACCTAGCTGCCCACATCAGCAGTTTGCAAATGTTGGATTGTAAGAGTTCTACAGCAAGAGGTTAGCTTAACTTGTTTTCATCACCAGTGAGCTGTTTTAAAGGGGTGCAATGGAAACATTTTAGGAATAGACATAGTCATACTGGGGCAAACTCTCACAGGGAAATGTCTTTTTCTTTGCTTAAAAGGACACTCAGGGAGCTCACTATCATCCAATGTGCAGTGGTAAGACTTCCAATCACTTCGTTGGTGACATATAAAATCACAATAAATCCTGCTTTTAGTTCATTAATAATGGAGGCCTAGATGGATTCCATTTTTGATCTCTGTTTCAGGTTTCTCCATTGCATTGTCTTGGGTAAGATATTTCTTGTT
This sequence comes from Protopterus annectens, assembly GCF_019279795.1. Classification (NCBI taxonomy): domain Eukaryota; kingdom Metazoa; phylum Chordata; order Ceratodontiformes; family Protopteridae; genus Protopterus; species Protopterus annectens. Next base: position 989,166,035 of record NC_056741.1, on the reverse strand, counting down.
TACTATAGAAGTGATTATGGAAGCATCTTGAGTGCATCTTAGGAATGGGAAGCAACTGCAGTCTCCTCCTTGTATGCCATCTACCTGGTCAAGTAAGGAGTTCTCTGCAATAGTTCACTCATTTCTGTATTATATAAAAGTTTGAACAAGAAAATTTATAACTTTGTATGATTTCAAGTAGTGGTTGCTAATGAGTTGGTAACATTGACAAAATATTTTCTCAGGATCTTAACAGGTCTTTGGGTAGTTCTAGTAAGTGATCTATGGGTACTTCAGGTCATTACTTCTACTACCCACATGAAATGTCCTCCTTTTCAATTAATACCTAATTTATTTTTGCCTCAGCATTCATTTCAAGAAATATCCAATGTCCTGGTCCAGCTGTTGCTTCCTTTGATCTGAAAATGTCACAAACTACTACATTCACTAAATTTGGTTTAGTGAGGTATAGCCACAGATATAAGCAGATATACAATGGGGGTGGACTGTGCAGCCACTGGTGATATTACACAGATAGATGTCAACACTTATAGGTGTATATAGGTTGGAATGGAGTCAATAATGCAGAATTCTCCCTATTAGATGGGCAGACGTCAGCACATAGTAACAAAAGCAGCTGTTTTCAAAGCTATCCTGAAATGTACTGACTAACAGATCTTTTAAGAATATTTTCCTTTGGATTTTGTGTTGACAACTGTAGGAAATGTTGCACGATCATGCACATTTGGATTTAAATCTCAGATAGATTTGACAATAAATGCTTGTACCTTTGCCTGCAGTTTATAGCTGCATTACTAGGACTATGGCTAAGGGGAAATTAGCATATTATTTTAATACAGAGACCCTATCTGGTAGTGGATGCTGATGGTCAGTACTGCATGACGTCTGTGGGAGTGTGGAGCAAACAAAGTGGTTAGCACCTTGTACCTTGTATTAGTGCATATATCCCCTAACTAACAAACCCCTCCACTAAGCCTTAGCAATCTCTTAACTAACATACTCCTCCAAATAGATGTCCATGTTACATGGAGATATAGTTGGGATATACATATCTCTCTCTATATACATATATATGTTTATGTATACGTATGCATTTCATGCAGTTTTAAGACACTAATCTGAATGGGATAGTGTACTATTTCAGCCATGGCCTGCCTACTGAGTCAGCACCACGATAACACAGAGTGTTGTTTAAGAGGAGCAGTCATGCTATCATTGCACTTAAGTCTGCAAATGTACACCCATAAAGTATAGCAGAATATCCACAGTATAGTTTTGCTGCTCATATGTTTGTGAACCATGGCCCATGCTGCTGTTCCTCACTAACATACCTGCTGCATACCTGGACTATAGTATATGCCACAATTTTATGGGCTTAAAGCACTTTTACGAATTGAACATGGCTTTGGTATGTCAATTTTTGCATATATCAGCCCTACACAATTAAGAACCATGTATATAAATGCTGAGCTCAGCTTCTTGCATGATTCCTCTTAGATTTTTACTGGGTAAATTCCCTTCATGTTCCTGATAGGTTCATATGTAGCTCCTAGTCATGTAGTTCTGGAGATCATTGAGGAACTTTACTTAATTTTCTATTTGCTCCAGAGTGCCATATGGTTATACCACTTGCTTGGAGTCATACAGTAGGCAAATGGAAGATGAGGGTATTTGATCTTATACCCCTGAAAGAAGAAAGCCATTCAATATAAATTAAGATTATTAATCCTGTCTGCTAACTGCCAGACTAAGCATTACTATCAGCAATTGTTATATCTTAATTTCCATGTGGCCCAACTCACATATCATGTTGAAATTTGCACCTACCATCTCATCTAATCTGGTGCCGGACATATATAGGTAGTTGAGGTTCATAGGAAATGCAATATACATGAATCACAAGACCATTTTTACCTTGCCAATACCTCCTAAAGCTGTACCTTTTTCACAAGAAAGGCAGAGCAGGACTGTTGTGGAGTAAATGTGTGATACCTATATACTCATCAAGATTTAATTTTGAAGAAGATTATGGTGTCAGTTTACTTAATATTATAGGAACATTTGTTTTAGCTTTGGGACTGGTAATTGGCAATACACTTGTCTCTCCAATGTGTTCTGTTTATGTTCTGTTGAGATTTATGCTCTTAATTGTGATATTACAGAGCAGACAATCTCGGAAACCATTGAGGAGCCCAGCTCTATTTCCAAATTACCACTGTCTGTTTAAGTGACTTTCTCAGACTGGTGCACCTGGCAAATACAGGCTGAGATGGAAGGAATCAGATAGTGTATCCCAGACTGCAGGACATAGCTCAGTAACTTCTCATTTCCATAATCTTCTCTGAAAGCAGCAACCATTGCTATGCCTCTTTCAAAGAAATAATAATATGTATACATCTAAGCCTTTCATGGATTGGCACTATGTGCTGTTTTGCTACAGATAATATCTTATGCAAGGTTCAAGACTATGGTTGTAGACATAATGGTGTCACACCCTTGTAAAGAAAGCCTTACATACATGTAAATTACTCTCATTGTGACACACTAAGGAGATCCATTCCAGTACCATGGTGAGCATGGTGTCCTTAAATAAGAAAATTCAACATTTTGGGGTAGTTTTCCTTCTGAGTGTTTCACTTTTGGCAGTGATCCCAGTGTTTATTTCACTGAAATAACTTGTAAAGCTATAGTGCCTTGTCTCATCATTCTCCAAGAGTTGTGCGGATAGCTAACATTTTCAGGCAAAGGCAGGAGGTTGCACTGTTTATATATTGCACTTTTAGCTTCACCCACATTTGCCCAGTTTCTAGGAAGACTGACTCATTACTTATGATTAAGTGGCATCCACTGGAGGCATTGTTTACATTGTGGATTAACTGCAGTATGCAGACATGGTTGGTCACTAAGAAGACAATGGTATAAGAAATCTTGACTTCTACAAACATAAAGGTACCCTTGACTTATGTTAAACTGTGACTGTAAAGGATTAGCATATGGGTACACTACCTTCTGCTTGCACACATATGAAAGCAGTAACAGCTAAAGTTTCTGAGGTGCAACATGTTGATTTTTGCATTTTTCCCCTGAAAATTGCAACCTTTCTGTTTCCTCTGCATTCAAGTGTAGTCTAATGAATGCATCTACATTAGTTTGAAAACTGGTCTCGATGTAAGAAGAACAAAATGACACCCCAAGTTTCCAAGCTTACAGACGTTGCTCAATACAGTGACTGATAAATTGCAAGTATCTTTTGTAGAATGCAACTGCTGAACACAGTCCAAAGTTAGTGAGTGAGTTAAAGTCAGAATGGTCTTACCAAACTGACAAACTGCAATATTTCCATAAAATTATCAGTGAAAATAAACTACAACATTTCCAGAAAGTTGTCAGATGTCATTTATCAGATGTGTCAAAGATAACAAATATTAATGCTATAAATGTAAATATATGCCATTATTATGATGACTGAGCTATGGAAGACTGAACATAAACTTGGTATTTTATTTACTCATTGAGCTGCAGTATACAAAATGAGCAACATGGCAAAAAGCAGGACACCAAGAAATCCAAATCACTATGGTGGACAAAAGCACTAATAAACTCCTTATCAGTCTATTTCAAGATGATGAGTTCCTGTGGTAGTTGCCATTTATTCTGTATTGACTAGGTCAGAAAAAGACTGAAACATGGCATGCCTTCAGCTGGTGGGATTTGTCTTTATTGGCATGAATGTACCCAAAAGGCTTACAAAGAAAAAAACTAAAAAGTCTTGGCATTCAAAAGCCATGTAGCTAAAGCACTGTATGGCTTTAAAGATCCATTTGCATATATCCCATGAGTCTTCACTACAGGTAAGGTATTACACAAGGAAGACTACAGCTTGGCTGGGTATTTCTTCCAGTTTTTACTGACTAGTTTTCTGTTTGGCCATTTTGTCACTCAGTTGAATTTCCTTTCAGATGATTTGCAGTCACCCTGTTGTTTATGGATATCAGGCTTGATTTTGAGTTTTTTGTTTCAAACATATAAACAAACAAATCCACTTAAACTATACTGATAGTTAGAACAATGAAACAACATAACTATAACTAGTAGGGTTTGGCTTTTTGGCTTCAATGTACCTATAAAAATTCATGAGCATTCAGAAGATATTATGTTGAATCACTGTTATGTACTTGGGTTATGTGCATATAACTCATGGGCCTCCACTGCAGGTTTAATGACTTACATGGTGAAGACATAGCTTGGCTGGCTCTTTTTTGCAGTTTTTATGAATGGTTTGTGCGTGTGTCCTTTATACTCTTTGGTTTTCATTTTTTTTTTTTACTTTATAGGACACTAAGAAAGCTCGCAAATGAAAGGCAAGGAAAGACAAGGAAAATGAATTGTCTATAAGAGAGTATGTGATAGGATAGTGAAGTGGATGAGTTTAATCTGAGACAGGTGGGCCATATGTATACTGCATGTGGCCATGGAAGGAAGTAGCCAAAGATGATTCTAGTTGAGTATGTAAAGGAAACAATTTGTGGTGGTGTTTAAAGCTGAATGGCTCTATTTTTTTTGTTGTTTTTTAACCCCTTTATTGAATTATCACTTGTGACATAGGCACATTTACATGTATATAAAAGTAATCAAATTGTATTAACAAGTTAAAATTAGCAAACATTATGCTTCATATAGCAGAACCACAAAAAGAGCACTGAAAAAAGGCAAACATTGCTACAGAATCATAAAACCAAATAGATTTATTAACCTGTCTAGCGCCTCTCACAAATGCCTTCAAGGAGTACAAATCAAGTTTAAAAACCACAGTCTTAAGTAGTCCCCTATATTAAAAAAATCACATATAATTACTGTTCTAATTGATTAAGTACATCCAATTACCTTCTGGGACTTCTTCTTCTTTCGGCTTTTCCCAGTTAGGGGTTGCCACAGCAGATCATCTGTCCGCTCATGATTGGCAGTGGAGTTTTACGGTGTCGAGTTGAAAGCCCGGTGCCCAACCTTCCACCGAAGGCATACACTAAGGTACCAAATTTTAAAAAATACATAGCTTCTTTGTACAACAGTTTATCTTTAAGAGACCCTAATTCACCCATTTTTAAAATAAAACCTTTTCCAAAATACAACCACTGAACAATATGGTATCATTATGATGAAAAGCCTTAAAATATGTAGCAATAGGGCTTTTTAAATGCATTTTAATGTCTCTAATATGCTTTTGAAATCTGATTTTAAAAGCCTTTTTGCTTTCTTCAATGTAAAATAAATCACAGGGACATCGTAAAGCACAGATGACCCCTTCTGCATTGCAATCAAACTGTTGAGCAGGTTTAAAATTCATCCCATTAATTTTAGGAAAGTAGCTAACCACCTGATTATATACAGAACATTTGCCACATTCAGATATCCCATAATTTATTCTAACTTGCCTATACAAATTTATTGTAGGAATAGCAAATTTGCTATGCACTACTATGTCAGCTGTGCTTCTACCCTTCCTAAAAGAAAC